>NW_022630156.1:191290-370293 GCF_010909765.2 Amblyraja radiata
GTCTCTCCCTCTACTTTTTCTCCCTCTCTCTCTCTCCCCCTCCATCTCTCCTTCCCTCTCTTCCACCTTCCCCATCTCTTTCACTCAAATCCTCAATTTTCATTCAATTCTTCATTTTTCTCTCAGTTCTTCATTTAGAAACATAGAAACATAGAAAATATGTGCATGATTAGGCCATTCGGCCCTTCGAGCTGCTCCGCCATTCAATATGATCATGGCTGATCATCCAACTCAGTATCCTGTACCTGCTTTCTCTCCATACCCCATGATCCCTCTAGCCACAAGGGCCAATTAACTGGCCTCAACTACTTTCCGTGGCAGAGAATTCCACAGATTCACCACTCTCTGTGTGAAAAAATTAATTCTCATCTCGGAGCTAAAAGACTTCCCCTTATCCTTAAACTGTGACCCCTTGTTCTGGACTTCCCCAACATCGGGAACAATCTTCTTGGATCAAGGCTGTCCAACCCCTTAAGAATTTTATAAGTTTCCATAAGATCCCCCCTCATTCTTTCAAATTCTGGCGTGTACAAGCCGAGTCTATCCAGTCTTTCTTCATATGAAAGTTCTGACATCCCATGAATCAGTCTGGTGAACCTTCTCTGTACTCCCTCTATGGCAAGAATGTCTTTCCTCAGATTAGGAGACCAAAACTGTACACAATATTCCAGGTGTGGTCTCACCAAGGCCCTGTACAACTGCAGTGGAACCTCCCTGCTCCTACACTCAAATCCAGTTGCTATGAATGCTAGCATACCATTCGCTTTCTTCACTGCCTGCTGCACCTGCATGCCTACTTTCAATGACTGGTGTACCATGACACCCAGGTCTCGTTGCATCTCCCTTTTTCCTAATCCCATTCAGATAATAGTCTACTTTCCTGTTCTTGCCACCAAATTGGATAACCTCACATTTATCCACATTTATCCACATTATACTGCATCAGCCATGCATTTGCTCACTCACCCAACCTATCCAAGTCGCCTTGCAGCCTCCCAGCATCCTCCTCACAGCTAACACTGCTCCCCAGCTTCGTGTCATCCACAAACTTGGAGATGTTGCATTCAATTCCCTCATCCAAATCATTAATATATATTGTAAATAGCTGGGGTCCCAGCACTGAGCCTTGCGGTACCCCACTATTCACTGCCTGCCATTCTGAAAAGGACCCGTTTACTGCTACTCTTTGCTTCTTGTCTGTCAGCCAGTTCTCTATCCACATCAATACTTCTTCTTCTTTTCGTGTCTTTGAAGCTGGTTGGTTATATGACAGTTTCCCATTCCTTTACACAGTCCTTTGCATTTTTATTGAACACTGCAAGATCCTTTGGGCATCAATACTGAAACCCCAATACCGTGTGCTTTAAGTTTGCATACTAATCTCTTATGTGGTACCTTATCGAAAGCCTTCTGAAAGTCCAGATATAACACATCCATTGGTTCTCCCTTCTCCACCCTACTAGTTACATCCTTGGAAAATTCTATAAGATTCATCAGACATGATTTACCTTTCATAAATCCATGCTGACTTTCTCCAATGATTTCAACTATTTCCAAATGTGGTGCTATCCCATCTTTAATAACTGACTATAGCATTTTCCCCACTACCGATGTTAGACTAACTGGTCTGTAATTCCCCGTTTTCTCTCTCCCTCCCTTTTTAAAAAGTGGGGTTACATTAGTTACCCTGCAATCCTCAGGAACTACTCCAGAATCTAAAGTGTTTTGAAAAATTATATCTAATGCATCCACTATTTCTGGGGCTACTTCCTTAAGCACTCTGTGATGCAACCTAACTGGCCCTGGGGATTTATCGGCCTTTAATCCATTCAATTTACCTAACACCACTTTCCGACTAACCTGGATTTCACTCAGGTCCTCCATCTCATTTGACGCCCGGGCCCCTGCTATTTCTGGCAGATTATTTATGTCTTCCTTAGTGAAGACAGAACCAAAGTAGTTATTCAATCGGTCTGCCATGTCCTTGTACCCCATCATCTATTCACCTGTTTCTGACTGCAAGGGACCTACATTAGTTTTAACTAATCTTTTTCTCTTCACTTATCTATAAAAGCTTTTGCAGTCAGTTTTTATGTTCCCTGCCAGTTTTCTTTCATAATCTATTTTCCCTCTCCTAATTAAGCCCTTTGTCTCCTCTGCTGGACTCTGAATTTCTCCCAGTCCTCTGGTAGGCTGCTTTTTTTGGGCAAATTTGTATGCTTCATCTTATGTTTTGATAATATCCCTGATTTCCCTTGTTATCCACGGATGCACTACCTTCCCCTATTTATTATTTTGCCAAACTGGGATGAACAATTGTTGTAATTCATCCATGCGGTCTTTAAATGCCTTCCATTTGCCAATCCACCGTCTGCCCTTTAAGAATCAATTGCCAGTCTATCTTGGCCAATTCACTTCTCATACCCTCAAAGTTACCTTTCTTTACGTTCAGAACCCTTGTTTCTGAATTAACTATGTCACTCTCCATCCTAATGATGAACTCAACCATATTATGGTCACTCTTGCCCAAGGGTACCACGCACAACAACACTGCTAACTAACCCTTCCTCTTTACACAATACCCAGTCTAGAATATCCTGCTCCCTCGTTGGTTCTGCTACATGTTGGTTTAGAAAACTATCCCACATACATTCCAATAAATCCTCTTCCTCAGCACACCTGCCAATTTGATTCATCCAATCTATATGTAGATTGAAGTCACCCATTATAACTGTTTTACCTTTGTTGCACGCATTTGTAATTTCCTGTTTGATGCCATCCCCAAATCCACTACTACTGTTAGGTGGCCTGTACACAACTCCCACTAGCGTTTTCTGCCCCTTAGTGTTTCGCAGCTCTACCCATATCGATTCCACATCCTCCAAGCTAATGTCCTTCCTTTCTATTGCGTTAATCTCCTCTCTAACCAGCAATGCTATCCCGCCTCCTTTTCCTTTCTGTCTATCCCTCCTGAATATTGTATATCCCTGGATGTTCAACTCCCAGCCTTGATCACGCTGGAGCCATGTCTCCGTGATCCCAACTATATCATATTCATTAATTACTATCTGCACATTCAACTCATCCACCTTATTACGAAGTAGTTAGAGAGGGCAAGTGCCCGGGGAGGGGGTGGTGCGGGAGGGAAGGGAAGAATTGACGAGGGAGTTGCGGAGGGAGCGGTCTTTGCGGAAGGCAGACATGGGGGGAGATGGGAAGAAGTGGCGAGTGGTGGGGTCACGTTGGAGGTGGCGGAAATGGCGGAGGATTATGTGTTGTATTTGCCGGCTGGAGGGGTGAAAGGTGAGGACCAGAGGGACTCTGCCCTTGTTGCGTGTGCGGGGATGGGGAGAGACAGCAGTGTTACGGGGTATGGATGAGACCCTGGTGTGAGCCTCATCAATGGCGGCGGAGGGGAATCCCCGTTCCCTGAAGAACGAGGACATTTCCGATGCCCTGGTATGAAATGTCTCATCCTGGGAACAGATGCGGCGTAGGCGGAGGAATTGGGAGTAGGGGATGGAGTCTTTACAGGGGGCAGGGTGGAAAGACGTGTAGTCCAGATAGCCATGTGAGTCAGTGGGTTTGTAATGTATGTCGGTCAGGAGTCTGTCCCCTGCGATGGAGATGGTGAGGTCAAGGAATGGTAGGGAAGTGTCTGAAATCGTCCAGGTGTATTGGAGTGCCGGATGGAAGTTGGTGGTGAAGTGGATGAAGTCAGTCAGTTGTGTGTGGGTGCAGGAGGTGGCACCAAAGCAGTCGTCAATGTAGCGGAGGTAGAGGTCGGGGATGGGGCCCTGGTACGCATCGAAAAAGGATTGTTCAACGTACCCGACAAAGAGGCAGCCGCAAGAAATGCAACACCTGTCCCTTCACCTCCCCCCTCGACTCCATTCAAGGTCCCAAGCAGTCGTTCCAGGTGCGACAAAGGTTCACCTGTATCTCCTCCAACCTCATCTACTGCATCCGCTGCTCTAGATGTCAGCTGATTTACATCGGTGAGACCAAGCGTAGGTTGGGCGACCGTTTCGCCGAACACCTCCGCTCAGTCCGCAATAACCTACCTGACCTCCCGGTGGCTCAGCACTTCAACTCCCCCTCCCATTCCCAATCCGACCTCTCTGTCCTGGGTCTCCTCCATTGCCAGAGTGAGCAACAGCGGAAATTGGAGGAACAGCACCTCATATTCCGTCTGGGGTCCTTGCGTCCTTATGGCATCAACATTGAATTCTCCCAATTTGGCTAGCCCGTGCTGTCTCCTCCCCTTCCTTCACCCTCTAGCTGTCTCCTCCCATCCGCCCGCCCTCGGGCTCCTCCTCCTCCTCCCCTTTTTCCTTCTTTCTTTCCCCACCCCCCATCAGTCTGAAGAAGGGTTTCGGCCCGAAACGTCGCCTATTTCCTTCGCTCCATAGATGCTGCTGCACCCGCTGAGTTTCCCCAGCAATTTTGTGTACCACCTTATTACGAATGCTCCTTGCATTGAGACACAAAGCCTTCAGGCTTGTTTTACAACACTCTTACCCCTTATACAATTATGCTGAAAAGTGGGCTTTTTGATTTTTGCCCTGGATTTTTCTGCCTGCCACTTTTACTTTTCACCTTGCTACCTATTGCTTCTACCCTCATTTTACACCCCTATGTCTGTCTGCTCATGAACCCATCCCCCTGGTACATTAGTTTAAATCCTCCCCGACAGCACTAGCAGTCACCGCCCCAAGGACATTGGTTCCATTCCAGCCCAGGTGCAGACCGTCCCGTTTGTACTGGTCCCACCTCCCCAGAACTGGTTCTAATGCCCTAGAAATTTGAATCCCTCCCCCATGCACCATTTTTCAAGCCACATATTCATCTGAAATATCTTCCTATTTCTACTCTGATCTCGCAGTTGAATCATACGATTGAGAACTTTACCACGCGAAAGCCAGCGCTCCTCTGATATTCCACACTGAGTTCGTGAAATCGGCGCCCTTTTCTTCACACATACTTTGAAGTCTTGAATTTGTTGCGTTCCATCAGATGTGGTTCACAAGCTTCACCACATCTAAAAGCACTTCTCGAAGACCAGGAAGGAGAGTCTTCATCGCTAAAGCATGGCGATGTATCATGCAGAGGGTGAAGGAAACATGGGGAGCGACATCCTTCATGAAGGCATTGAAGCCGGATCTGAAACCGACCATGGAAGGTGCCCCATCTGTACACACCTCGACAAGGCGTTCCCAGCCAAGCTCATGTTTGATGAGGAAGGCTTACAGCATTTTGAACACATCTCCTCCCCAAGTGGTAGTAGCCATTGCAGTGCAGCATTTCAAAGCAGTTACTACCAACAACAACAATTTGCAGTGCAGTATTTCAAAGCAGTTACCACCACCAACATCCGCTTGCAGTGCAGCATTTCAAAGCAGTTACCACCACCAACAACAATTTGCAGCGCAGGATTTCAAAGCAACCACATTTTCATTTTCAAAACACATTAAGGGAACTCACAGTTGAGTGGACATGGGTTCAGTGTTATTCACAGCTCAGAGAGATATGACCCTCTCGCTTCCTCCATCTTGCAGAGACTGAATGAGGCACACCACTTCAGGGTGTTATAGTCCCTCCTCCTCCCACCAGCAGGAGCAGCAGAGAAAATCTCAATGTTTTTTAAACATTAATAACTCTTTTATTTTTCATTGGTGGGGGAAAATCCTCTTGTTCTGCGCAGCGGAGGGGTACACTGAGTAAGGTAGCCAAAATCACAGCCATAAGTGGCAGAGTTTTTTCAAAAATCAAGAAACAGTAAAACAGGAAGTGGTCAAGATATTACTTTTAGAATTATAGATATGAAGATAAGACTGTCCCAGTACACCAGATGACTGGAAGAGAGTGGCGCATGGCTTTGACAAAAGATGGAACTTTAAGCATACATGTGGGGCAGTGGACGGCAAGCATGTTGCCACCCAGTGTCCACCCAAGGGAGGGTCAAAATACTTCAATTACAAGAAATTTCATTCCTTCGTACTGTTAGTTGCGGTGGATTCATGCTACAACTTCCTGTATGTGGATGTGGGCTCACCTGGCAGCGTCGCAGATGGCAGGATCTGGAGAGAGACCCCCCTTGGGCAGGCACTGGATGAAGGAACAGCTGGCATGCCTGATCCAGAACCTCTGCCAGGAGAAGACAACCTTGTGTACAAGACATGCACTGCACAATGGTTGGTGATGATGGCTTTGCACTCAGGCCCTGGATGATGAAGCCATACCCACACAGGCATTTGACAAGGGGGCAGAGGATCTTTAAATACAGGCTGTCCAGGGCTGGGAGGGTTGTTGAAAATGCATTTGACATCCTCTCCAGCAGATTTCGATGCTTGCTGACTACTATGGAGCAGGAGCACAATAATGTGGAGACTATTGTGTACGCAGCATTTGTCCTCCACAACCTGATCCGTATCAGAGGTGCAGCAGCAGCAGCAGCAGCAGCATCAGCAACAGCCATGTAGGAGGGTGACTTGCTGGACAACCGTACAGGAAACATAACACCAGGTGCATGGAGGACTGGAGAACACGCTGCAACTATGGTGTCACCGCAGCAATTGCCAGGTAACACCAGGAGAAAGAGTGCCAAAGAGCAGAGAGACCATATCTTACTACAACTAAATACTGGGCAGTGTCCCATATAACCATATAACAATTTACACCACAGAGACAGGCCATCTCGGCCCTTCTATTACGTGCCGAACGCTTACTCTTACCTAGTCCCATCTACCTGCACTCAGACCATAACCCTCAATTCCTTTCCCGTCCATATACCTATACAATTTATTTTTAAATGATAGGCAAGTCAAGGCAAGGCAAGGCAAGTTTATTTGTATAGAACCTTTCAACAACAAGGTAATTCAAAGTGCTTTACATAAAACATTAAAAGCATTGGAAAGAAACACATATAAAATGACATTTAGATGTAAAACGACTATTAGATTATTCAGATAAAATAATTACAAAATTAAAAACAATCAAATAAAATATTTAAAATAGAATAAAACCAGGAATAGAAGTTACAGTGCAATATTGGTAATTAATAAATTGTATTGTTTACTGAAAGGCAGCGGCAAACAGAAAAGTCTTCAGTCTAGATTTAAAAGAGCTGAGAGTTGCAGCAGACCTGCAGATAAAATCAAACCTGCCTCCACCACTTCCACTGTAAGCTCATTCCTCACAGCTACCACTTTTTGAGTAAAGAAGTTCCCTCTCATGTTACCCCTAAACTTCTGTCCCTTAATTTTCAAATCATGTCCTCTTGTTTGACACTTCCCTACTCTCAACGGAAAAAGCGTATCCACGTCAACTCTGTCTATCCCTCTCATAATTTTAAAGACCTTTATCAAGTCCCCCCTTAACCTTCTGCGCTCTAAAGAATAAAGACCTAACTTATTCAACCTTTCTCTGTAATTTAGGTGCTGAAACCCAGACAACATTCTAGTAAATCTCCTCTGTACTCTCTCTATTTTGTTGACATCTTACCTATAATTTGGCGACCAGAATTGTACACCATACTCCAGATTTGGTCTCACCAATGCCTTGTACAATTTTGCCAAGGCAGAACAAAGTTATTTAAGGAACAGCAGCGAACATCACACAGCACAAAGTAAGGTTCACCACTCCAGGAGGAGAGCCCACTGCAGACAAGAACATTTATTTTCAGGACATTTAAAATCCTGTAGATTTTGTTTAATTCCAGGTGAAGTGATCTTATTGAATTTCTCTTAATCTTTAAGTTAAAATGTTTAAATTCAGTGTACTTCTTGTTTCCGTGACATTTAACGAGATGTATAAACACTTTGTTGTACATTTAGTGTGCTGGTTGTTTTATTATCAGATTTATCGAGAGGTACAATAAATATTCCTTTAAAATGCAGCTTGTGTCTGTTTTCACTCATAAAAATAATTGTGAGAAGTTAAAATGGGAATACATTGCATTCCTTCCTTGATTTGGTGCGTGTTTCAATTATCTAAATATATGATAAATGAAATATGAGATTTAAATGATGACATGTTGGACTAATATAAAGATAATGGATTTCAGACATGAATTCTAGTTTGAAAAAACAAGAATGTTCTTTATTGTGCATTAAAGGTAACGAATTGTGATAAGCAAATACATTTTGAAAAAAGTCTTTAACGCGAAATTTTAATTAACCTTAACAATGTGAGAACATCAAACAAAATCCAAAGTGCAAACTATGAACTTTAACAAACACACACATGACATCTACATCAAAGAGAACATCAATATGCCCAGGTCCATGCTGTAACCCCCTATTGCCTCAGGTGCCGGTGTGTCTCTTGGAGGAAGAATGTAATCAACATAATCTGAAGCTGATAAAGATAACATTGATCCAGCAGGATGGAGGTCTGTGTAAGTGATTTCATTGACTGTCTCTGAAAAAAAAAAGATGGATTTAAATGCAAAAGAAATACAGACCCTCAAAAGCTTCAATTGGCAAAACTAAACTGGCTAAATGTTTTATTTATTTGTGGTCAGATCATGGACAATGTTTGAAACACATAAATATTATCGAATGGAGGGAGGATGAATTTAATAATCTTATAAGGGTGTGAATGACAAATAATTAAATTCAAATCTAAGCTCACAATTTTCTTTTTTTAATTGTATACGTGTCCAGCCTGCAGATGTGGCTGTACCCCCATTCGCATCTCCGGTGGATGTGGACTCGATGTCTGCTTTTGAAACACAGAATAATATATAAGTGGAACTCAAATGAAGTAAAACAAATCTCACTGAGGAGTTCTGTGACAAAGCACTGCAATTATCACAGTGTTTATTTAATACCTGCTCAGAATAACATGGTCAGGTTTAATCTACAATTGGAGAGGGAGAAGGGTAGATCGGGGGTCTCAGTGTTGCAGTTGAATAAAGGGGACTGTGGGGCCATGAGGGAGGAGCTGGCCAAAGGTGACTGTAAAGATACACTAGTAGGGATGACAGTGGAACAAAAATGGCAGGTGTTTCTAGGAATAATACAGAAGGTGCAGGATCAGTTCATTCCTAGGAGGAAGAAAGATTCCAAGGGGAGAATGGGACGGCCGTGGCTGACAAGGGACGTCAAGGACAGTATAAAAATTAAAGCGAAAAGGTACAACGTAGCAAAGATGAGCGGGAAGCAAGAGGATTGGGTAATGTTTAAAGAACAACAGAAGATAACCAAAAAGACAATACGGGGAGAAAAGATGAGGTACGAAGGTAAACTAGCCAAGAAAATAAAGTAGGATAGTAAAAGCTTCTTTAGGTATGTGAAGAGGAAAACATTAGTTAAGACCAAAGTGGGACACTTGAAGACCGAAAAAGGTGAATTTATTATGGGGAACAAGGAAATGGCAGGTACTTTGGATCTGTCTTCACTAAGGAGGACACAAACAATCTTTCTGAAATAGAAGTGGCCAGAGGATCTGGGGTGACGGAGGAACTGAAGGAAATCCACATTAGACAGGACATTGTGTTGGGTAAACTGATGGGACTGAAGGCTGATAAATCCCCAAGGCCTGATTGTCTGCATTCCATGGTACTTAAGGAAGTGGCTCTAGAAATTGTGGATGCATTGGTGATAATTGTCCTATTTTCTATAGACTCAGGATCAGTTCCTGTGGATTGGTGGGTGGCTAATGTTATCCCACTTTTTAAGAAAGGTGGGAGAGAGAAACGGGGAATTGTAGACCAGCTAGCCTGAAATCAGTGATGGGGAAGATGCTGGAGTCAATTATAACAAATGAAATAGCCGAACATTTGGATAGCAGTACCAGGATAGTTCTGAGTCAGCATGGATTTCCGAAGTGGAAATCATGCTTGACTAATCTTCTGGAGTTTTTTGAGGATGTAACTAGGGAAATGAACAAGGGAGAGCCAGTAGATGTAGTGCACCTGGATTTCAGAAAGCATTTGATAAGGTCCCACATAGGAGTTAGTGGGCTAAATTAGCACACATGGTATTGGGGGTAGAGTGCTGACATGGATTGAAAATTGGTTGGCAGACAGGAAACAAAGAGTAGGGATTAACGGGTCCCTTTCAGAATGGGTGGTACCGCAAGGCTAGGTGCTGGGACTGCAGCTATTTACAATATACATCAATGATTTGGATGAAGGGATTCAAAGTAACATTAGCAAATTTGCAGATGACACAAAGCTGGGTGGCAGTGTGAACTGTGAGGAGGATGGCATGATAATGCAGGGTGACTTGGACAGGTTGGAGGAGTGGGCAGATGCATGGCAGACAACGTTTAATGTGGATAAATGTGAGGTTATCCACTTTGGTATAAAAAACATGGAAGGCAGGTTATTATCTAAATGGCATCAAGTTGGGAAAAGGGGAAGTACAACGGGATCTGGGGGTCCTTGTTCATCAGGCTATGAAAGTAAGAATGCAGGAACAGCAGGCAGTGAAGAAAGCGAATGGCATGTTGGCCTTTATAACAAGAGGAGTTGAATATAGGTGCAAAGAGGTCCTTCTGCAGTTGTACAGGGCCCTGGTGAGACCACACCTGGAGTATTTTGTGCAGTTTTGGTCCCCTAATTTGAGGAAGGATATTCTTGCTATTGAGGGAGCCCAGCGTAGGTTCATCAGGTTAATTCCCGGGATGGCGGGACTGTCATATGCTGAGAGGCTGGGGTTGTACACTCTGGAGTTTAGAAGGATGAGAGGGCATCTCATTGGAACATATAAAATTGTTAAGGGCCTGGACATACTGGAGGCAGGAAACATGTTCCCAATGTTGGGGGAGTCCAGAACCAGGGGCCACAGTTTAAGAATAAGTGGTAAGCCATTTAGAACGGAGACGAGGAAATACTTTTTCTCTCAGAGAGTTTTGAGTGTGTGGAATTCTCTGCCTCATAGGGTGGAGGGGGCCGGTTCTCTGGATACTTTCAAGGGATAGCTAGATAGGGCTCTTAAAGATAGCAGAGTCAGGGGATATGGGGAGAAGGCATGAACGGGGTACTGATTGAGGATAATCAGCCATAATCACATTGAATGGCGGTGCTGGCTCGAAGAGCCGAATGGCCTACTCTGGAGTATATTGTCTATTGCCTATCACAGGTAACAGACTACTGACCGACATCTACTACAAACCTACAGACGCCCATCGCTATCTGGACTACACTGTCCTCATTCTTTAGGGAATGGGGGTTCCTCTCTTCTACTATAGATGAGGCTCTTATCGGGGTCTCCTCCATATCCCGCAGCTCCGCTCTTACTCCCCATCCCCCTACTCGTAACAAGGACGGTGTCCCCCATGTCCTCACCTTCCACCCTACCAGCCGTCACATACAACAGATTATCCTCCAACATTTTCGCCTCCTCCAACGGGATCCCACCACTGGCCACATCTTCCCATTCTCCAATTTCAGTGGTTTCTCCCTCCTCCCCAGCTCTCCCACAGCATACTGTCTCTGCCTTGTCCTTTCTTTTTCCAGCCCCCCCCCCCACCCCAACTTCAATCTGAAGAAGGGTCTCGACCTGAAACGTCACCTATTCCTACTCGCCATAGATGTTGCTTCACCCGCTGAGTTATTCCAGCATTTGTGTCTACCTTTGATTTTTTTCCAAGGAGTGTTGACCACAAATTGGACGGCCTGCTGTGCGGTGAATCACCAAACGCTGGGAGTGTTGTCCACAAATTGGAGCGACCTGTTATATGAATTCACTGCACATTGGGAGCGCTGTCTACACATTAGATATTGTGCTCTTTACTGCAAAATGGTTCTTTATTGGTCTGTGACCCTTTACCTTTCCCCGTAAAGCACTCATTGCCCAGATGCCAGACTTAGTAAAAGCCCTGAAACCAGGGAAGATTTGGGACGAAAATCAAGGAACTGCAAGTTCACAAAGTGCTGGAGTAACTCAGTGGGCCAGGCAACATCTGTGGTGAACATGGATAGGTGACGTTTCACAGAGTGCTGGAGTAACTCAGCGGGTCAGGCAACATCTGTGGAGAACATGGATAGGTGACGTTTCACAGAGTGCTGGAGTAACTCAGCGGGTCAGGCAGGATGTCCATTGTAAGAGTTACAGCATTGGGCAACTCAATCAGCAAGTTCACTGTTTGTGTGAAGTGTTGGCTTTGATATAGCTGACTTGTTGCTGTGCCAGTTTGATTATGAAAATAGTCAATGTATTCTTCTACCATGTAGGATTCACTACTGCAGACACATTTGAATATGACCGTGTCTTAATTGGTACATGTGACAATAAACTGACCTTGAAACATTGGGCCTAGAGTTGTTTTTCCAGGCCCTGTCCATCCAGTGTTTGATATTTTGAGGTGAATGTAGAATCTCCTCGCCTGTTGCTGTTTCTCCCTCTACAGATATTCTACTTGTTTCTGGTTGATGGTCCAAGGTCTTTGGAGATCTTCTAATGTCCCCAGTTTTCTATGGTTAGTGATAGATGGGCTTTGTCAACTTGCTGTTCCAAATATTGCTTGCGATAGAGGGTATCGTGACTGCACTTGTGAGTACCTGCTTATTTAGAGGGTGTAATCAAGGATGTCAGGAGATTTCAATCATTAATGTGTTCAGTTTTTTTGTTATAACCAAGTCTATCTAATCTAGAAGGTACACAAAATTGCTGGGGAAACTCAGCGGGTGCAGCAGCATCTATGGAGCGAAGGAAATAGGCGACGTTTCGGGCCGAAACCCTTCTTCAGACTCTATCTAATCTAGTCTTTGTGGAGATGGTATGAAGATAAGGCCCTTGTTTAAACCCTCTCGTGGTTTCAATGGGGAAAAAGCTTTGAGAAAGATTAACAATGTATTTTCCTAATTGCTTTGTGGTCACGTTCTTTTGTATTTCAGGGTGCTGGAATGTTTAGCAGAAATGCTGGAGGAACTCTGAGGGCCAGGCAGCATCTGTGGGGGAAATAGACAGATGGCATTTTGGGTTGGAAACCTTCAGACTGGAGTAGGGGGGAGAAAGATGGAAAGTGGGGGTGGGACAAAGCCTGGCATGTGGGGGTGGGTGATTGGCAGATGGATGGCATACGTGACAAAGGTCAGAGGTGAAAGTGATAAAACATGTTGGATAAGAAGGGGAGAGGTGTGGAAGATGAAGCCAGAGGGAGGTTTATGGGAGAATGGGACATGGGAGGGGAAACGTGGCATGGAGATGGGAAATGAGCACCCTGGTGATGGGAACCCCCTCTTTCTCTGCACACTTCACCCTGGTGATGGGAACCCCCTCTTTCCCTGCACCCCTCTCCCCCCCACCCTGGTGATGGGAACCCCCTCTTTCCCTGCACTCCCCCCCCACCCTGGTGATGGGAACCCCCTCTTTCCCTGCACACTCCACCCTGGTGATGGGAACCCCCTCTTTCCCTGCACACTCCACCCTGGTGATGGGAACCCCTCTTTCCCTGCATCCCCACCCTAGTGTGAACACTTCCCTCAACACCTTGGTCACTCTGCTCCTTCCCTCTGTATGCTCACCTCCCAAACCAGTCTCATATTCCACTTCCACCCGTACCCCTCCCTCCAGCTTTACGTTTCACTC
Source organism: Amblyraja radiata (assembly GCF_010909765.2). Taxonomy (NCBI): domain Eukaryota; kingdom Metazoa; phylum Chordata; class Chondrichthyes; order Rajiformes; family Rajidae; genus Amblyraja; species Amblyraja radiata. Next base: position 204,832 of record NW_022630156.1, read on the forward strand.
TTCTCATCTGTTGCACCTTTTGGCTCCTTGTCACCCCTAGGCAATGTCACAACCCATCCCCCTCTCCCCTGTATCCACTAATCACATAAAAGGCTTTGTCCTGCTCCACCTCTTTCCCACTTTCTCTGCCGGACTCCATCAGTCTGAATGGGTCCTAACAGGAAATGACAGCATCTGTCCATTCCCTTTGTGGTCGGGTAGATGGAGCCTGATCTGCCAAGTACCTCCAGCACTTTGTTTTGGACCAGGTTACATTCCCTGGTTAAAGTCATCCTGGTTACCTCCTGTTGCAGGGAAAGTAGTTTAATGTTCATAACACTTGTTTTTAACTCATTACAATTAAGTAATCTTGCCCCTTCCATTCACCCAACTGTAGCTTTGTTTGGAATTGGTCTAAATCTATATTTGGTTTAGTATGTTACTGTCTGTTGCCAGAATCCATTTCCTCTCCTCTCTGCCCTTTCTAAAGGGGTGACCATTTAGTGTTAGTCTCCACCCAGGATCTCCAAAGACTGGGTCCTCTGATGCAGTTAGAGCCTGCAATGTTAGACTGTCTTCCCCATTCTGCCAAATGTTGCATAAACTGGGCCAAACTTCACTACTGTTCCTGTACTTGTACGTCTCATTTAATTCAAAGTATTTCTTTGTCAGTTAAAGTATTATCTGGTTTGTCATGGTGTGTTTCTCCAGGTATTTGAACTGCCTGTATGCTCCTATCTGTTTCTGTTTGTGCACAGGGTTTCAATGTCCATGGTAAAGGGCACGGTATCGGGGGGAAGTTTCAGGGAGAACACTTCATGTGACATGGTAAGTTTCACATTTAGAGACACAACGCGGAAACAGGCTCTTTGGCCACCCGATTCCGCACCGACCAGCGATCCCCGCACATTAACACAATCCTGTTACATTTCCAGTATACCAAGTCAATTAACCTACAAACCTGCACGTCTTTGGATAGTGGGAGGAAAGTGAAGATCTCTGAGAAAACCCACTTGGCCACTGGGAGAATGTGCAAACTCCGTACAGAACCCGTGGCTCTGGCGCTGTAAGGCAACAACTCTACCGCTGTGCCACTGTGTTGCCCTTCAACAAAGCTGGCATGTTGCTGTGCCAGTGAATTACAGTAGTCAATGTATTCTGCTACCCTGTAGGGTTCACTACAATCCTTTCAATGGCTGATCCTGTTTATCATGACTTTTAATTTCAATTAGAATCTCTTCCTCTCTCGGTGTCCAGGGTGAAGGAGGATGTCAACAGACTTCAAATCACTAACGTGACATTGGTTTGTTTTGTATATAACTTGGTATATGTGAATATGGTTATGGCGTTGGTACAAAGGTAAAGCCCCTGTTTAGAACCTTGTCTTGGGCTTCAGTGTGGATGAATGTTTGGGAAAGATTAACGACTGTATTCTCTAATTGGGCTCTGCCTTTCTTAGCTTGGGGCCCACGTTAGTTTAAAGACTACATTGCCCCTTCCCCTCGTTAAAGTTGATTCACTAAAGTTGTGGTCTGGGCCTACTTGAAGGAGTTTAACAGGGACCACTGCTATGTACTTGTGTCTCTATTTACTAGTTAGTTTCTGCCTGTACCTGGCGCTGTTGGTCAAGGGGACAGTGATGGGGATAGATATTCGGGGGGGGCGGGGTCTGTATTTGGGTTTTGCGCGCTGTGTCGCTGGAGTGATCAAGAAATGGGTGCTTGAGGAAACAGACAGATATACGGGTGTAATGCGACAGGTATACGGGTGCAATGGGACAGGTATACGGGTGTAATGGGACAGGTATACGGGTGTAATGGGACAGGTATACGGGTGCAATGGGACAGGTACACTGGTGTAATGGGACAGGTATACGGGTGTAATGAGATAGGTATACGGGTGTAATGGGACAGGTATACAGGTGTAATGGGACAGGTATATGCTAATCTTCACAAAATATATGCAAACATTTTCTGAGATTTCAGGAAATTCCCAGCCCCCCTTTTGGACTCCGGGCCGGGTACGATGTACCCCCTGCACAACTCTCTCATAGACCCTGTGAATATGTAGGCGCATATGTGAACAAAATACTGTGTGTGGTATGTACCTTTGTCAGGTTCCTAAAGATGGGCTCAACAAATTGGTCCCAGCAGCCCCAGATTTGGTTCCCATTGTTGACAGTCTAACAAAGATCATCCACTGGAGTGTTAAAACCAACTCTGAAACTGCCTGCATGTCTTCCAAGACAATGGATCAATGGCTGCAGAAAGCAAATTGTCTGCCTGCTAGGATGAGAATGGAAGAAGCACAGGAGATAAACAAAGTAGGAACTTTAAAACAAATACAACATGTGCTAATTGCTTGCCTTCCCGCATATTTAATGTAGCAGCTTTTGGAGACAAGATTCGAACTTCAAACACATAACCTGCGAAAGGTGTCTGCAAGAAAATGGAAGAGGGGCTGCAGAATATCATTGGCAACTTGTTCAAGAAGGAACTGCCGGTGGCGCTATGGAGTAGGAGAGACTCGCGCCAACTAGCTCCGTGAAAAAAACGAAAAAACGGGGGGGGGGGGGGGGGAAAGACAGATCTTACCTGCAGAAAACGGCACCGATTGTTTTGTAATAAGCCCTTGACGTCATCAGGCGCGCGACACCGGCAGTATGTCGACTCAACATACTCCCCCCCCCCACAAGGCAAAAAACGGCAAGACTAAAGAGGTAGGCCCAACTGAAGCCTCGGCCTCTGGTTTAACAGCATCCAGAGAAGACATCTCAAAGAAGAAGAAAAAGACTGAGATGGAAGAATTAAAAACGTTTCTTAAGGAGGAACTTAAAGATCTTAGACAGATCTTTAAAGAGGTTAAAGAGGAGCTGACATCTTTTAAAAAAGAAATGAAAGAACAAATTAAAGAAGATGTTACAGAGATTGTACACGAAGTCCTTGAAGACTGGAAATTAGATATGGAAAGAAATATGACTCAAAATGTTGAAGAAGTAAATGAAAAACTGAATAAGATGGAATCCAGATTTGATTCTAAACTTGAACCTATTCTCCTGACATTAAACCAACACCACAAGATTGTAAAATAACTAGAGGAACTTGCTGAGACAAGCACCGCTACTACAAAACAACTCATCATTGAGAACCAACGCCTATCAAAGTTATTGCATCAAATAACTGAAAAATGTACAGACTTGGAGGGACGACAGAGGCGTCAGAACTTAAGAACTTAAGAATCGTGGGCATCCACGAAGGCAGAGAGGGGACTCGTGACCCCCGTGAATTTGCTGCAGAAGTATTGAAAACAATTTTGAACCTGGACCAGGCGCCATTACTTGCCCGAGCGCACAGAGTGCCGAGACGTCCCCCAAAGGTGGGCGACCGACCAAGAATAATGATAGTAAAGGTCCAATATGACCATGTATTGAATGACATGATGAGGAAAATTGGCAAAAGCAGAAATCTTGTATATGAAGGAGACAAGATTAACGTATTCAGAGATTACCCTGTGGAAGTTGCTAAAAAAAGAGCGTTGTTCACAGAAACAAGAAGAATACTGAAGAACATAAAGAATCTGAGATATGGACTGTTATACCCCGCAACACTAAGAGTCAGTTACGAGAAGAAGGAATACTTCTTCATCAAGCACACGGAAGCATTTGAATTTGCCAAGAACATCGAGGACAAGATCGAAGATTGAAAAATATTCAACACTTAACACCTACCTGGATACTGCTATCTCGCAGAGAAGATATGGAACTCTAAACTTTAAACTATTATATTTAAGGGTTGCCTAAAATTCGCAATAAGAATTGGTATATGACCTGCAACGGATATATAATACTAACATTCTAGTACTAACCTTTAACAACTATTAATAATCAATAATATTAACTAACAATAACTAATGATAATAAGATAATAAGATTATTTATATTATTTAAGAATTAACTAAAAGTATGAAATATAAGTAAAGTGTGATTCAGGTATTTTATAATGAGAAATGTTTGGTGGCTCTCTGATGTTTTCGTTTTTGATTATTCTTTGATAAATGTTTATATTATACAAAACTAACATTTCAATTTGAGACTACTAACTATACCATTAATGGAATATAGTCAATATTTCTTTCCCCCCACAAATTGTATGCATCGAATTGGAAACTTTCCTTTCAAGGAAAGTACGGAGCTAGTATTTTTATAAACCAAAAGCTACGGAAGTCCATAGATGCTTAGTCACATTAGTTGTAGTTGTAGTTGCTTTTCTTTTTTACTTTCCACACTTTACTAACCCTATTTGCTATCACCTTTTTTTTAATCTTATATCACATTATATTTTGTATTTGGAATGGAATTGCATATTTTATTTAAGGAGATATGTTCGGATGGAAAACAGACGTAACCTAAAATTCATCTACCTGATGTTCAAGTATAAGGTAGGGTTGAGTGTGCTGAATCATCTGCTCTACCACTTAATCACAAGATGCAAGACATGAATATAAAAATTGGGGGTGAGGGAATTAAATTCTGTAGTTGGAATGTTAAGGGAATTAATGAACCTATCAAGAGAGGCAAAGTGTTAGCTCATTTAAAATCATTGAAAACAGATATACTATTTCTCCAGGAGACACATCTTAAAAAGGAAGCACAACACAGATTGAAAGCAAAATGGATTGCTAAAGCATACCACTCTTCATTCTCACATAAATCTAGAGGTGTTGCAATATTAATTCGTAAAGGTATACCCTTTAAACATATATCAACGAAAGAAGATATTGAAGGCAGATATATTGTAATAATAGGGGAGTTATACTTAAAAAAGGTGACTCTCCTCAATGTGTATGGACCAAATTTTGATAGCCCTCTGTTTTTTAAGAGAATTCTTAACAATATCCCGGAAGGTACACAACAAAACTTAATCATCGGTGGAGATTTAAATTGCACTTTGGATGCTTGTTTGGATAGATCATCAACTCAAAGAAAACTAAAATCTCGATCAAGTGAATTTTTAAATTCATACATTAATACTACTAATATTAAGGACGTTTGGAGAATTGAAAATCCATCGGACCGAGAATGTTCATTTTACTCACCAGTACATAAAACTTACTCAAGGATAGACTATTTTTTAGTAGATTCAAAACTTATCCCATTTACCTATAACTCACAATATCATAACATCATAATCTCAGACCACGCCCCATTAACATTTATGATCAAAGTAAACGGAATGGCAGAGACACAGTCACAATGGAGATTTAATCCCCAAATCTTAAAAGATAAGTCATGTAATGAATACCTAGTAAAACAGATTAAAATGTTTTTTGAGGCTAACGATAGCCCTGAAATCTCTGCTTCCGTTCTTTGGGAAACATTTAAAGCATTTGTACGAGGAGCATTAATTTCTTCCCAATCATTTTTTTAATAAAGAGAATAGGGCCAAACAACAGAAATTGGAAATGGAAATAAAGCAATTAGACACAGAAAATGCAGCAGCACCATCCACGATAAAACACAATAAAATTGCAGTATTGTAATTTAAATTAAACAAGATTTATTCAGACCAAGTTATAAAACTTTATCAACATACAAAATAATTAAATTTTGAATTTGGTGACAAACCACAAAAACTATTAGCGCGTCAACCTCGCAAATTGGATGGGGAAAAAACAATATACAACATTAGAACAGACAAGGGAGAAACATTAACACTGCATAAAGATATTAATGATAGATTTCTACAATACTACCAAAAATTGTATTCATCTAAAATAACAGAACAATCAACGGGAATGGAAACATGTTTACAGAATTGTAAGTTTGCGGGTCTAGATCTGAAAGAGAGAGAATTGCTAGGGGCTGAAATTACGATAAAAGACATTGAAGAATCAATAAAATCCTTAAAAAACGGAAAGTCTGCAGGACCCGATGGTCTAAATTCTGAATTTTATAAAACAAATTATGATTTGCTTTCCCCACGCCTACAGACAATGTACAAATACGCTTATACTCAACAGAAACTCCCAGAAACTCTAAATGAATCTGCAATCATACCTATACCAAAAACGGACAAGGATCTTGAAGAAGTTACACAAAATTGCTGGGGAAACTCAGCGGGTGCAGCAGCATCTATGGAGCGAAGGAAATAGGCGGCGTTTCGGGCCGAAACCCTTCTTCAGACCGAAACGTCGCATATTTCCTTCGCTCCATAGATGCTGCTGCACCCGCTGAGTTTACCCAGCAATTTTGTGTACCTTCGATATTCCAGCATCTGCAGTTCCCTTTTGAACACAAGGATCTTGAAGAACCAGGTTCATACAGAGCTATAGCCCTCTTAAATACGGATCAGAAAATATTAACTAAAATTCTATCTAATAGATTGAGCTTAGTGATCAGCAAATTAATACATCCCGACCAAACAGGGTTTATCCCCAAACGGTATTCATTTTATAATCTGAGAAGATTATTTAATAGTATATACTCAAATAGAATCCCTAACGCAGAGCTAGCAATTGTCTCGTTAGATGCTGAAAAAGCATTTGACCAGGTAGAATGGCCATATTTATTTTCGGTGATGGAAACATTTAAACTAGGAGAGACGTACTGTACATGGGTTGAATTGTTATATTCTAATCCAACAGCTAGAATATTAACAAACAAAATGTTATCAACTAAATTTAATTTAGACTGTAGACAAGGATGCTCACTATCCCCACTATTATTTGCTCTTGCAATCGAACACCTAGCAGAAATCGTTAGAAACCATCCAGGAATATTTGGATATAATACTAGAGACACAAGGAATAAAATCTCCTTATATGCAGATGATATACTAATATATATTACAAAATTAGAAACTAGTATCCAAACCTATTAAATGCTGGCCTTTATAAATCAGAGCATTGAGTATAGAAGTTGGGATGTAATGTTAAAATTGTACAAGGCATTGGTGAGGCCAATTCTGGAGTATGGTGTACAATTTTGGTCGCCTAATTATAGGAAGGATGTCAACAAAATAGAGAGAGTACAGAGGAGATTTACTAGAATGTTGCCTGGGTTTCAGCAACTAAGTTACAGAGAAAGGTTGAACAAGTTAGGGTTTTATTCTTTGGAGCGCAGAAGGTTAAGGGGGGACTTGATAGAGGTTTTTAAAATGATGAGAGGGATAGACAGAGTTGACGTGGAAACGCCTTTCCCACTGAGAGTAGGGAAGATTCAAACAAGGGGACATGACTTGAGAATTAAGGAACTGAAGTTTAGGGGTAACATGAGGGGGAACTTCTTTACTCAGCGAGTGGTAGCTGTGTGGAATGAGCTTCCGGTGAAGGTGGTGGAGGCAGGTTCGTTTTTATCATTTAAAAATAAATTGGACAGTTATATGGATGGGAAAGGAATGGAGGGTTATGGTCTGAGCGCAGGTATATGGGACTAGGGGAGATTATGTGTTCGGCACGGACTAGTAGGGTCGGGATGGCCTGTTTCCGTGCTGTAATTGTTATATGGTTATTATATGGTTAAATCTAATAACTCAATTTGGTCAGTTTTCGGGATTAGAATTAATTGGAATAAATGCGAAATCATGCCAATAACAAAATTCAATTTACATACAATACAACAATCCCCTTTTAAAATAGTTAAAGATACATTTAAATACTTAGGAATCTATGTAACTAAGACATATACCTCTTTATTTAAAAAAAAAATTCCACCCTTACTGAATAAACTACATAAGAATATTCAATACTGGAAAACACTCCCCATTTCTATGCTTGGGAGAATTAATGCTATAAAAATGATTTTTTTTACCGCAACTGCTGTACCTACTTCAATTAATTCCGATGTATATCCCAAAAACCTTTTTCAAAAAAGTCGATTCCATTGTTACAAGTTTTGTCTGGGATTATAAGAATCATAGAATAAGTAAAAAACATTTATGTAAATCAAAGATAAATGGAGGTCTGGCTTTGCCAAATTTCTTATTTTATTTTTGGGCAGTCCATATTAAAAACATGAATTTCTGGCTGGAAGAAATGGATCAACAACCAGATTGGCTAATGGTGGAAAAGGAAGACTGTCTACCTTTTGAAATTGGACCAATCATATTTGCCCCCACAAAACTGCACAAAAAAACCTTTAAAGAAAACCCCATAATACATAGTGGAATACGAATTTGGCAACAAATAAAAAAAGATTTAAAATTGAATAATATACCACTCTGCCTTCCCATTATAAATAATCCTTTATTCAAATCATCCTTTATGGACTAAGGTTTCCCACAATGGAAAAATTACGGAATCAAAAATATAGGACATCTTTATGGGAAAGGTACTTTTCTTTCATTTCAAGAGTTACAACAGAATTATGGACTGCACTCAAATAATTTCTTCAGATATCTACAAATTAGAGATTATGTTAAATCTAATACACAAGTCTACAGGAATAGGGAATCAGAAATTATTGATGAATGTCTGAACAAGCATCCTAATACTGAAAAACTAATAGCTTATATTTATAACACCCTACTAAACAACGAGGTACCACCGACCGAACCATATAGATACAAATGGGAAAATGAAATAGGTCACCCTATCACGAAAGATATGTGGGACGAAAGTTTTCAACAAATACATCAATGTTCATTAAATGCCAGACATACTTTAATACAATTCAAGGTCTTACATAGACTACACTACTCTAAAATAAAACTAAATAGAATCTTCCCACAAATCTCTCCTATTTGTGATGAATGTCTACATCTAGAGGCTAATTTAACACATACGTTTGCAAATTGTATAAAACTTAAACATTTCTGGACTGATATTTTTCAAATAACTTCAGAAGTTATTAATACAAAACTGGACCCAGACACAAAATTAATAATACTTGGAATTTCAGAACAAAGCTTAACACTCACAACAAACCAAAGATATTTCCTCAACTACAGTATAATAACCGGGAAAAAATTAATATTACAATTTTGGAAAGGCCCTACAACCCCCACAATTAAAATGTGGATTACGGAAATGTCGGAGACCCTATACTTAGAAAGAATTAGACTTGTCCTAATGGACAAACAAGATATTTTCCATAAAATTTGGGCTCCATTCATTAACTATCTGAAGGGATAGATTGGCACAACACGAGGACCCAACTGAAACTTGAACTCAGGAACAGATGAAAAGCTATACTTTATAACCTACGAACCTATCTCCATTGACGTATTACAGGTCACCCATTCCACCTCCCTTGTTTTTCTGTTGTGTTTTTTTTTCTTTCTTTTTTATTTGTAACTTTCTACCCTCTCTTTTTCCCTCTTTCTATAAAAAATAAAAACAATAGAAGCAGAAGCAATTGATAATGGAACATTTTAATAATGTATGACTGATGTATATGAAAAGTTTTTTTTTACTATAATATGTAACTACATTTTATAATATGTCTACTTCTAATAAATTAAAAAAAAAAAAAAAAAGAAGGAACTGCTGATGCTGGAAGATCGAAGGTACACAAAAATGCTGGAGAAACTCAGCGGGTGCAGCAGCATCTATGGAGCGAAGGAAATAGGCCACGTTTCGGGCCAAACCCTTCCTCAGACTGGGGAACCCGAAACCCTTCCTCATTAGCAACTTGATTGCCTGCAACCCTGCTAGAGAATTACATAGATCTAAACGGTTATTGCAGGAAAAAATATGAACATTTACATCTAAATGAACCTATCCAAATTGCAATCATGGCTAAAAGAAAATTGTTGAGCTACTGAAGTAAATAAATAAGCCGTTACTCACAAGTGCAGTCGCGATACCCTCTATCACAAGCAGTACTTGGAACAGCAAGTTGACAAACCCCATCTATCACTAACCATAGAAAACTGGGGACATTAGAAGATCTCCAAAGACCTTGGCACATCAACCAGAAACCATATAACCATATAACCATATAACCATATAACAATTACAGCACGGAAACAGGCCATCTCGACACTTCTAGTCCGTGCCGAACACATATTCTCCCCTAGTCCCATATACCTGCGCTCACACCATACCCCTCCATTCCTTTCCCGTCTATATAACTATCCAACCAGGAAATGGGTGCTTGAGGAAACGGACAGATATACGGGTGTAATGAGACAGGTATACGGGTGCAATGGGACAGGTATACGGGGGTAATGGTACAGGTATACGGGTGCAATGAGACAGGTATACGGGTGTAATGGGACAGGTATACGGGTGTAATGGGACAGGTATACGGGTGTAATGGGACAGGTATACGGGTGTAATGGGACAGGTATACGGGTGCAATGGGACAGGTATACGGTAGAGGGAGAAACAGCAGCAGGTGAGAACATTCTACATTCACCTCAAAATATGAAACACTGGATGGACAGGGCCTGGACAAATAACTCTAGGCCCAATGTTTCAAGGTCAGTTTATCGTCACATGTACCAATTAAGGTCCAGTGCAATTCAAATGTGTCTGCAGTAGTGAATCCTACAGGATAGAAGAATACATTGACTATTTTCATAGTCAAACTGGCACAGCAACATGCCAGCTATATCAAAGACAACACTTCACACAAACAGTGAACTCACTGACTGAGTTGCCCAATTGTGTAACTCTTACTATGGGCATCAAACCTTGCACACAAACAGTGATTTAAGAGACTGGTCAAGACACGCATCTGCGCCTTCCTCCATCGCGACATGAACCCGCGAAAATTCACATCTCGTCCGAACAGAGCCACGGACGATGGGGTCTCCCAGGTTTTGCACACCGCTCTCTCTCATTTTGACAGCCAGAAGGGGGGACTACGTGAGGATGCTGTTCATAGATTTCAGTTCAGCCTTCAATACAATAGTCCCCACCAGACTTGCTGAGAAGCTGCTGGCATTGGGGCTCAACACTACCCTGTGTGCCTGGGCCCTGGACTTTCTCACCGCCAGGCCACAGGTAGTCAAGATGGGAGGGAATACATCGAAGTCCCTCACCCTGAGCACATGATCCCCCCAGGGTTGCGTCCTCAGCCCCCTATTGTACTCCCGTTACACACATGACTGTGTGGCTAGGTTCAGCTCCAACTCAATAATCAAGTTTGCTGATGACACTGTGGTGGTGGGCCTGATCTCAGACAATGATGAGAAGGCCTACCGGCAGGAGGTGACTGATCTAGCACTCTGGTGTCAGGACAACAGCCTCCTCTTGAACATCAAAATAACTAAGGAGCTGATCATGGACTTTAGGAGGGCACATCATCCGTGGACGTACACACCATTGAGGATAAATGGGGATACCGTGGATAGGGTGAGCTGTTTTAAATATCTGGGAGCCCACATCTCTGAGGATATGACATGGGCATCACACGCCACACACTCGTGAGTAAGGCAAGGAAGCGCCTTTACCACCTCAGGCAATTGAGGAAATTCAGAGTGTCTCCGAGGATCCTCTAGTGCTTCTACTCAGCGGCGGTGGAAAGCATCTTGTCCGGAAATATTACAATCTGGTTTAGGAACTGCTCTGCCCAGGACAAGAAGGGTCTGCAGAGAGTAGTGCGTTCGGCTGAACGCACTATGGGAACTTCACTCGCCCCCCTGCAGGAGCTATACATCAGGTGGTGCAACTCCAGAGCCAATACGATCATGGGAGACCCCTTCCACCCCTGCAACGGACTGTTCCAGCTGATACGGTCAGGCAAACGCCTCCGTTGCCATGCTGTGAGAACGGAGAGGTTGAGAAGGAGTTTCTTCCCAGAGGCCATCAGGACTGTAAACTCCTATCTCACCAGGGACTAACTTTACTGTACCACTCTACTGCTTTTTTTTTTTAATTGCTGTTTTTTTCCTCCCACAAATATGTAAATGTGAATATGTGATTCTGTTCCATTCTGTTTTGTAGTTTGTTTGCACAATCCGCGAGCATTGCCACTTTTCATTTCACTGCACATCTCGTATGTGTATGTGACGAATAAACTTGACTTAAAGGCACCTCAGGCAATAAACTCCCTCACATAGTTGCCCACACCTGTACTCTTTACTATGGGCATTCTGCCTGACCCGCTGAGTTACTCCAGCACTTTATGACTTTTTATTGTAAACCAGCACCTCCAGTTCCTTGATTTTCATCACAAATCTTCGCTGGTTTCAGGGCTTTTACAAACTTCGGCATCAGTACAATGGGTGCATCACAGGGAAAGGAAACAGGTCACAGACCAATAAGGAACCATTTTGCAGGAAAGAGCACAATTATCTCTAATTTGTCGTCAGCGCTCCCAATGTGCAGTGAATTCATAAAACACGCCACTCCAATTCATGGTCAACACTCCCACCGTGTGGCGATCCGCCGCACTGCAGGCCCGTCGAATGTGTGGTCAAATCTCCCACCGTGTGATGATCCGCTGCACTACAGGCCCATCTGATAGGTGGACAAAGTACTGGTTTGACTTGGCAGCAACAACAATTCTTGGCAATATCCTCAGACATCCCGTCTTCACACTTTCAAAGGGTCTCCAAACATTGGAGACAGATTGGATCAGATCTTTGGTGAATTTTACACATCCTTACTCCAATCCACTGGGTTCACAGTAAGAATGCCCCTCGGGTCCCTTCAACCCAATATTCTACATATCCCTGCACCTGTTCCAGCTCCTTGTTCCACATTGTGCTTCACTCATTAACAATAATCACTGATCAACATTTTATTGCAGATGGACAAAGTGAAGAAAGCGAATATGGCGAATGGAGACCAGTTCATTGGCTATATTTAAGAGGGAGTTAGATGTGGCCCTTGTGGCTAAGGGGATCAGAGGGTATAGAGAGAAGGCAGGTACGGGATACTGAGTTGGATGATCAGCCATGATCATATTGAATGGCGGTGCAGGCTCGAAGGGCCGAATGGCCTACTCCTGCACCTAATTTCTATGTTTCTATGTTTCTATGTATGTTAGCATTCATAGCAAAAGGATTTGAGTGTAGGGTCAGGGAGGTTCTACTGCAGTTGTACAGGGCCTTGGTGAGACCACACCTGGAGTATTGCGTACAGTTTTGGTCTCCTAATCTGAGGAAATACATTCTTGCCATAGAGGGAGTACAGATAAGGTTCACCAGACCGATTCCTGGGATGGCAGGACTTTCATATGAAGAAAGACTGGATAGACTCGGCTTGTACTCGCTAGAATTTAGAAGATTGAGGGGGGACCTTATAGAAACATACACAATTCTTAAGGGGTTGAACAGGCTAGATGCAGGAAGATTGTTCCCGATGTTGAGGAAGTCCAGAACAAGGGGTCACAGTTTAAAGATAAGGGGGAAGTCTTTTAGGACAGAGATGAGAAACTCATTTTTTACACAGAGAGTGGTGAATCTGTGGAATTTTCTGCCACAGAAGGTAGTTGAGGCCAGTTCATTGGCTATATTTTAGAGGGAGTTATGTGTGGCCCTTGTGGCTAAAGGGATCAGGGGGTATGGAGAGAAGGCAGGTACAGGTTACTGAGTTGGATGTTCAGCCATGATCATATGAATGGTGGTGCAGGCTCGAAGGGCAGAATGACCAACTCCTGCACCTGTTGTCTATGTTTCTACGTTTCTATGCTTGAGTAACTCAGCGGGTCAGGCAACATCAGTGGAGGAGAAGGATGGGTGATATTTTGGGTAAGAACCCTTCTTCTATTCCATCCCAAAATCACTTGTTTGTCCAGAGATGCTGCCTGGCCCACTGAGCTACTCCATCAATGTGCTTATGTTTGGTATAAACCAGCATCTGCAGTTCCTTTTTTCAACATTACCCAGATTTAAATTCAGTTGTGATAACGTTAGGGCATCATCACTATAGTGAAGTTACATCCTTTTATTCTGATACTGTGCCCTCTGGTCCGAGACCCTCCCACTAGTAGAAACATCCTTTTAGTTCTGAGATACAGAACAGAAACAGCACAATTCCAGTTGCACCAGAAAAAATAATCATTAAAAACCCTGGACACTTCAAATTACAACAATTAAAAGGAAAAGTCAGCAGGATTAATCAAAGAAGCAAACACAATTCAGTAGAAAGCGATAGTGTCCTCTCCGACCTCATGACCTGGAGATGTAGATCCACATCAGACACAAGGGGAGGCTCCCTGTCTGTACACTGACCACTGCTCCCATCCACAGCCCAAGACCACTTCTCCCATCCGCAGCCCAGGACCACTGCTCCCATCCACAGCCCAGGCCCACTGCTCCCATCCACAGCCCAATACCACTGCTCCCATCCACAGCCCAGGACATAGAAACATAGAAAATAGGTGCAGGAGTAGGCCATTTGGCCCTTCGAGCCTGCACCGCCATTCAATATGATCATGGCTGATCATCCAACTCAGTATCCTGTACCTGCCTTCTCTCCATACCCCCTGATCCCTTTAGCCACAAGGGCCAAATCTAACTCCCTCTTAAATATAGCCAATGAACTGGCCTCAACTACCTTCTGCGGCAGAGAATTCCAGAGATTCACCACTCTCTGTGTTAAAAAAGTTTTCCTCATCTCGATCCTAAAAGATTTCCCCCTTATCCTTAAACTGTGACCCCTTGTTCTGGACTACCCCAACATCGGGAACAATCTTCCTGCATCTAGCCTGTCCAACCCCTTAAGAATTTTGTAATTTTCTATAAGATCCCCGCTCAATCTTCTAAATTCTAGCGAGTACCTAAATTCTAGCGAGGACCACTGCTCCCATCCACAGCCCAGGACCACTGCTCCCATCCACAGCCCAGGACCACTGCTCCCATCCACAGCCCAGGACCCCTGACACTCGCACTAATCAAGCATCTATCTTTCTATCTCTGCCTTAAATATATCCACTGACTTGTGGCCCCCACCGCAGTCTGTGGCAATGAATCCCACAGATTCACCACCCGCTGGCTAAAGAAATTCCTCCTCATCTCCCTCCTAAAGGAACGTCCTTTAATTCTGAGGCTGTGCCCTCTGGTCCTAAACTCTCCCACTAGTGGAAACATCCTCTCCACATCCACTCTATCCGGGCCTTTCACTGTTCGGTGAAGATTCTATGCCCCTCAATTTTCTAAACTCCAGTGAGTACAGGCCCAGCGCCGACAAACGCTCATCGTACGTTAACCCACCCATTCCTAGGATCGTTCTTGTAAACGCTAACTATTTTGTCTTGCTGATGTTGAGGGATGGATTGTTATCCTGACAATAGGTACAGGAGTAGGCCATTCGGCCCTTCAGGACAGAAGGTTCTTAATGTCTTTCCCATATTCTATCTCATTTTTGCTGCTCATGTGGCTGAAATTGTGTTCTGACCAGTGGACGGACGGACGTCTGGATCTTATTGGCCTGAGACCTGGCCACAAGTTGTAGGTGGCAAGGTCATGACCCCGAGGGACAATGGTGTCAAGGGTCACGGTGGAGGGAACATTCTGACCAATTCTGACGTCTGAGAAGTGAATAGTGATGATTTGTTTATTCATCATGGCTGAAGCAGGTGGGCTCACTTCTGACTATACTTTACTGTGGACATTTAAACATGAAAAGTAAACTGTCTTTATTAACAATGAATGACCCAGAGAAAGGAGAATGTTACTCTTGGAAGTTCATAGAGTCACAGCATGGAAACAGGCCCTTCCTTTGGCCAAACATGCCCACACAGGCCAACATGCCCCATCTACACTAGCCCCGCCCCGACCAATATGCCTCATCTACACTACTCCCACCCCGGTCAACATGCCTTATCTACACAAGTCTCACCCCGACCAACATGCCTCATCTACACTAGTCCCACCTCGGTCAACATGCCTCATCTACACAAGTCTCACCCCGACCAACATGCCTCATCTACACTAGTCCCACCCCAACCAATATGCCCCATCTACACTAGTCCAACCCTGACCAACATGCCCCATCTACACTAGTCCCACCCCACCCAACATGCCCCATCTACACTAGTCCCACCCTGACCAACATGCCCCATCTAAACTAGTCCCACCCTGACCAACATGCCCCATCTACACTAGTCCCACCCCCACCAACATGCCCCAACTACACTAGTCCCGCCCCCACCAACATGCCCCATCTATACTCGTCCTACCCCGCCCAACATGCCCCATCTACACTTGTGCCACCCCGACCAACATGCCCCATCTACACTAGTCCCACCCCGACCATCATGCCTCATCTACACTAGTCCCACCCCGACCAAACGCCCCATTTACACTAGTGCCACCCCGACCAACATGCCCCATCCACACTAGTCCCACCTCGACCAACATGCCCCATCTACACTAGTCCCACCCCGACCAACATGCCCCATCTAGACGAGTCTCACCCCGACCAACATGCCCCATCTACACTAGTCCCACCTCGACCAACATGCCACATCTACACTAGTCCCACCCCGACCAACATGCCCCATCTACACGAGTCCCACCCCGGCCAACATGCCCCAACTACATTAGTCCCACCCTGACCAACATGCCCCATCTGCACAAGTCCCACCCCGACCAACATGCCCCATCTACACTAGTCCCACCTGCCCGCGTTTGGCCCATATCCCTCCAAACCAGTCTTATCCAAGTGTCTGTTAAACGTTGTGATAGTCCCTGCCCCAACTACCTCCGCTGGCAGCTCCTTCCACCACCCACTGTGTGGAAATGTTGCCCCTCAGATTGACATTATTAATGTGAACCATTTGTGAACAACTCTGCTGGTGTGAGTAATAAATGAAACGATAGATAACAAAAATACACAATGGTGCAGGAGTAGAGCTGCTGCCTCACAGCGCCAGAGACACGGGTACCATCCTGAATACGGGTGCTGTCTGTACGGAGTTTGCACGTTCTCCCCGTGACCTGTGTGGGTTTTCTCCGGGTGATCCGTTTCCTTCCGCATTCCAAAGACCTGCTGGTTTGTAGGTTAATTGGCTTCTGTAAAATTGTCCCTAATGTGTGTAGGATGATGCTAGTGATCACTGGTCGGCGATGACTCGATGGGCCGAAGGGCCTGTTTCCGCACAGTATCTCTAAAATCTAAACAATACCCGGTGACTTGGCCTCGACTGCCCTCTGTGGCAATGAATTCCACAGATTCACCACCCTCCGGCTAAAGAAATTCCTCCTCATCTCCTTTCTAAATGCATGGGTGGGAGAGGCAGAGAGGGTTAGGGCCAGACGTGGGCATGTGGGACTAGCTTCAATAGGCATGGCTGTGTGTTTCTGTGCTGTGGGACTGACGGGGCTGAACAGGGTAGTAGTTTGATGCTTCAGCCTGCAGCAACCCAGGAGAACTGTGTTCCAGATGCTTCATTAGTTTGTTGTTCTGCACATCGATCGGGAGGCGATGAAATCGCCCGTTCACATGCAGCCGCCAGAGCACACAGTGTACATACAATGATGACAAACGCAATAAATGCAATATCCAGTGCAGAACTGTGCAAGATTGTGTTGCAGATAGCCCGGGGTAGCACGGACGAGAGGGGCAGAAGGGCCCGTCTCCGGTCAGGGTGATCCCCGATGCGATCCGTGTGGAGTTTGCACGCTTCCCCCTCCGTGGTGGACCGGATGCGGGTTGGGGCAGAGGAGGCGAGCTCAGCCTTCCAAGCCTCAATCCAAGTTCAGCCTTCCTCCCGCGCATCCTAGCCCCGACGGGCCGAATGCCGCTGCCTTCCTCCCCGGACAACAACCGTGGGGAAAACACAGAAGAAACCTCTTCCAACCACCTGAATCCCTCAGGGAATGCCCTTGTCCTGTCTTTGGAATCAAGCTGTCACAATTGTGCACGATCAGTCAGTATTATCCTTTTTTTTTTAATATATCGACGAAAGCTGATCAAGTTCAAGTTGGAATTTATTGTCACATGCACCGATTAAGGTACAGTGATATTTGAGTTACCATAAAGCCATACTGAGTAAAAAGCAACAAGATACACAGCCACAGAAAATAAAATCTACCATAAACATCCACCACAGCGGAATCCACATTCCTCACTGTGATGGAAGGTAATACAGTTCAATCATCATCCCCTTTTGTTCACCCGTGGTAGGGGCTGTTGAACCCTCCGCAGTCGCCGCTCGCTGCCAACACACTACATAAAAGTCCCTTTAAACTTCCATGATTCAAAGACATCCTCATGTAGAAGGCCTTTGCTTGAACAGCTATCCAGCCAGAAGATGCGAAAGCATTGCGGGAGTTTGCGATATGTCTTAGAAGTATGAAATAAATGACTACCCTCTTAGACCACATGC
The DNA here is from genome assembly GCF_010909765.2 of Amblyraja radiata. Lineage (NCBI taxonomy): Eukaryota > Metazoa > Chordata > Chondrichthyes > Rajiformes > Rajidae > Amblyraja > Amblyraja radiata. The sequence goes on from NW_022630156.1 coordinate 223,034, forward strand.
AAGAAATGAATGTTGTTAGCAATATGAAAATGATCACTCTAAACTGCCCTATAGACTTAGAGAAAATATAAAGCTGGTCTGTTAGAGGAAAATGAGAATCGAGAGGCCATGTTTCCAGATCCGGGGAACTTCATAGAAAAGGAAGTACGGTTCATGTCAAATTTACGCTATGGTAGTATTCAAGATCCTAAACCAATCGCAACTGTCAAAGGTTCTACCTTTACTAAAACAAAAGGAAGATCAGGACCTAAGGGAAGTAGTTTTGATTCCGCTGTAAATGCCTGCAGAAACGAAAGGCCAAAAGGAAGAAGATGCATCTACTGTTACGCCAAGATGGTTCTACTTGTCATCCAGCGAGAAGTAGACAGAGGAATGACAAAGAGATGGCCCACGAGGGAAGGGAAGGGAACGGAAGCGTGGTGGGGGGGCTGTCGATGACTGGTCAGCTCGGGCCTTGCAACCCATCCCAAGAATGGACACAACATTCTTGACAGGGCCAAGGAGAGCTTGTAATAGGAACACTTCTCCATCCGTTTCTCACCACGGATGGCTGACCTGCTGAGTTCTACCGGCACTTTGGAGGGGAATGGACAGGCGACGTGTCGGGTCTGGACCCTTCTTAGGGCTGATGGAGTCGGGGGAGAAAGCTGGAAAAAAGAGGTGGGGTTGGGACAGACTCCAGGACTTGATTAGGAGGGGGGAGTTTCCTTAATTTGGAGAATTCAATGTTCATGTCATTGGGCTGTAATCTATGAGGTGCTGTTCCTCTAATTTGCGTGTCACCTCGCTCTGGCAATAGAGGAGGCCCAGGACAGAACGATCAGTGTGAGAGTAGGAAGGGGCGTTAAAATGGATGGCAACCGGGAGATCCAGCTGGGCTTGGAGGAACGATCGCACGTGTAGGGTGAAATACACGCCTAGTCCTGATACAATAGACATTGGACAAGAGACAATAGGTGCAGGAGTAGGACATTCGGTCCTTCGAGCCAGTACCACCATTCAATGTGATCATGGCAGATCATCCACAATCAGTACCCCGTTCCTGCCTTCTCCCCATATCCCCTGACTCCGCTATCGTTAAAAACCCTATCCAGCTCTCGCTTGCAAGTATCCAGAGAACTGGCCGCCAACAGGCAGGGAATTCCAGACTCACAACTCTCTGTGTGAAAAATTGTTTCCTCATCTCCGTTCTAAATGGCCAACCCCTTATTCTTAATCTGTGGCCCTGGTTCTGGACCTCCCCCAACATCGGGAACATGTTTCCTGCCTCTAGTGTGTCCAAACCCTTAATAATCTTATATGTTTCAATGAGATACCCTCTCATCCTTCTGAACTCCAGAGTGTACAAGTCCAGCTTCTCCATTCTCTCAGCATATGACTGTCCCGCCATCCCGGGAATTAACATGGTGAACCATTGGAGACCAAAACTGCACACAATACATCAGGTGTGGTCGCACCAGGGCCCTGTACAACTGCAGAAGGACCTCTTTGCTACTAAACTCAACTGCTCTTGTTATGAAGATCAACATGCCATTCGCTTTCTTCACTGCCTGCTCTACCTATATAACCATATAACAATTACAGCACGGAACAGGCCATCTCGGCCCTTCTAGTCCGTGACGAACACTTACTCTCACCTCGTCCCATCTACCTGCACTCAGACCATAACCCTCCATTCCTTTCCCGTCCATATACCTATTCAATTTATTTTTAAATGATAAAAACGAACCTGCCTTCACCACTTCCACTCGAAGTTCATTCTGCGTAAAGAAGTTCCCCCTCATGTTGCCCCTAATCTTTTGTCCCTTAATTCTCAAATCATGTCCTAATAACCATATAACCATATAACAATTACAGCACGGAAACAGGCCATCTCGGCACTACAAGTCCGTGCCGAACAACTTTTTTCCCTTAGTCCCACCTGCCTGCACTCATACCATAACCCTCCATTCCCTTCTCATCCATATGCCTATCCAATTTATTTTTAAATGATACCAACGAACCTGCCTCCACCACTTCCACTGGAAGCTCATTCCACACCGCTACCACTCTCTGAGTAAAGAAGTTCCCCCTCATGTTACCCCTAAACTTCAGTCCCTTAATTCTGAAGTAATGTCCTCTTGTTTGAACCTTCCCTATTCTCAAAGGAAAAGATTGTCCACGTCAACTCTGTCTATCCCTCTCATCATTTTAAAGACCTCGATCAAGTACCCCCTTAACCTTCTGCGCTCCAGAGAATAAAGACCTAACTTATTCAACCTTTCTCTGTAACTTAGTTGTTGAAACCCAGGCAACATTCTAGTAAATCTCCTCTGTACTCTCTCTATTTTGTTGACATCCTTCCTATAATTGGGCGACCAAAATTGTACACCATACTCCAGATTTGGTCTCACCAATGCCTTGTACAATTTTAACATTACATCCCAGCTTCTATACTCAATGCTCTGATTTATAAAGGCTAGCATACCAAAAGCTTTCTTTACCACCCTATCTATATGAGATTCCACCTTCAAGGAACTATGCACGGTTATTCCCAGATCCCTCTGTTCAACTGTATTCTTCAATTCCCTACCATTTACCATGTACGTCCTATTTTGATTTGTCCTGCCAAGGTGTAGCACCTCACATTTATCAGCATTAAACTCCATCTGCCATCTTTCAGCCCATTCTTCCAAATGGCCAAAATCATTCTGTAGACTTTGGAAATCCTCTTCAATATCCACAACACCCCCTATCTTGATATCATCTGCATACTTACTAATCCAATTTACCACACCTTCCTCCAGATCATTGATGTACATGACAAACAACAAAGGACCAAACACAGATCCCTGAGGCACCCCACTAGTGACATGTCTCCAACCCGACAAACAGCCATCAACCATTACCTTCTGGCTTCTACCATTCAGCCACCGTTGAATCCATCTTGCTACTCCTGCATTTATACCCAACAGTTGAACCTTCTTAACCAACCTTCCATGAGGAACCTTGTCAAAGGCCTTACTAAAGTCCATATAGACGACATCCACTGCTTTACCCTCGTCAATTTCCCTAGTAACCTATTCAAAAAATTCAAGAAGATTAGTCAAACATGACCTTCCAGGCACAAATCCATGTTGACTGTTCCTAATCAGACCCTGTTTATCCAGATGGTTATGTATATTATGTCTAAGTATCTTTTCCATTAATTTGCCCACCACTGACGTCAAACTAACAGGTCTATAATTGCTAGGTTTACTCTTAGAACCCTTTTTAAACAATGGAACAATATGCGCGGTACGCCAATCCTCGGAGACTATTCCCGTTTCTAATGACATTTGAAATATTTCTGTCATAGCCCCGGCTATTTCTACACTAACTTCCCTCAATGGCCTAGGGAATATCCTGTCAGGACCTGGAACAATGTCCTCTTGTTTGAATCTTCCCTACTCTCAATGGAAAAAGCTTATCCACGTCAACTCTGTCTATCCCTCTCATAATTTTAAAGACCTCTATCAAGTCCCCCCTTAACCTTCTGCGCTCCAAAGAATAAAGACCTATCTTGTTCAATTTTTCTCTGTAACTTAGGTGCTGAAACCCAGGCAACATTCTAGTAAATCTCCTCTGTACTCTCTCTATTTTGTTGACATCATTCCTATAATTTGGCGAGCAGAATTGTACACCATATTCCAGAATTGGCCTCACGAATGCTTTGTACAATTTATTTTTTGTTTTTTTGTTTTTTTGTTTTTTTGTTTTTTTTTTAATTAGAAGTTAATACAGTAGAAAACAATACAGTGGCACCTAATTTTAGGTGCCAACTATGTCATACCGTAATCCATTCTATGTACAACCTCTAGTTTTATGTTATGAGAAGGAAGTAAGCAAGACAAGAAAAAGAAAACAATAGGAAGGGGAAAAAGTGGTAAAATAGATTGTAGAGAGTAGAAAAACGTGAAGTGTGTATATAAAAAAATAAAAAAATAAAAGAAAAAAGAGAAAGTGGAAAGTAGAAATAGAAGAGAAGGCCCCTTAAAAGAGAATTTTTCAAATCTATATTCGGACATGTAGATCTATCCACGTCATGAACTGAAATCAGCCATCCTTATGGTACCGCTGCATCACATGATTCCAAAACGTCGATGAAAGGAGACCAACTCCTTAAGAATTGGTCATATTTATCTATTAGTCGGAGTCTCATTTCTTCAAGGCGTGCTATGTCCATCATATTCCTAATACACATTTTAACAGTTGGTATGGTTGTATTTTTCCAAAATTTAAGTAGCAATGTTTTTCCAATTATTAACCCATAATTAAAAAAAACATTTTGGTCTTTATTTAAATTGGTATCTTCTCCTATTATTCCAAATATAATCCATTCCATTTTGGGTTCTATTCTTGACTTGAAGAGCTTTGTAAATATATCAAATATATCACACCAACATTTATTCAACTTTGTACATCCTACAAATGAATGTGTTATATTAGCGTTTTGAAACAAACATTTATCGCATCTGGGAGAGACGTTTGGATAACATTTATTCAACCTCGTTTTTGAATAATATAGTCTATGTAATAATTTGAATTGAATTAAATTATGTCTTGCATTAATAGAACAGTTATGTGTATTCATCAAATACTTTTCCCATCTATCCTTCGAGATATTTATCATTAGCTCCTGTTCCCAATCTTCCCTTAGTGCTTCTGTTGATGGTGATTCTCTATATAATATGTTATTATAAAAGTATGATATTAATTTTTGTGAATCAGCCTTAATATTCATTGCTTCTTCTAAAGGGTCTAAAAATATAGTTTGAAATCTATGTGTATATTTCTTCATAAAGTCACATACCTGTATATATTTAAAATATTGATTATCCTTCAATTTAAATTTAAATTTTAATTGTTGAAATGATAACAGTTTGCCCAATTCATACATTTCCCCTACTTTCCTAATCCCCAGTCTATCCCATTGTTGATATGTGTTGTCGATGAGAGAAGGTTTGAATGCGGGGTTGTTCAATAGTGGGGACCTAGGGTTGAGATTTTTGATTGGAGAAAGGCTAACTTTGATGAGATGCGAGATGATTTAAAAGGAGTGGTCTGGGACATTTTGTTTTATGGGAAAGATGTAGAAGAGAAATCGTGGGCATTTAAAGGGGAAATTTTAAGAGTACAGAATCTTTATGTTCCTGTTCGGTTGAAAGGAAACAGTAAAAATTGGAAAGAGCCCTGGTTTTCAAGGGAAATTGGACATCTTGTTCGGAAAAAGAGGGAGATCTACAATAATTATAGGCAGCATGAAGTAAATGAGGTGCTTGTGGAGTATAAGGAATGTAAAAAGAATCTTAAGAAATAAATTAGAAAAGATAAAAGAAGATATGAGGTTGCTTTGGCAAGTAAGGTGAAAGTAAATCCAAAGGGTTTCTACAGCTATATTAATAGCAAAAGGATAACGAGGGATAAAATTGGTCCATTGGAGAAACAGAGTGGGCAGCTATCTGCAGAGCCAAAAGAGATGGGGGAGATATTGAACAATGTATTTTCTTCGGTATTCACCAAGGAGAAGGATATTGAATTATGTGAGGTAAGGGAAACGAGTAGAGTAGTTATGGATAATATGAGTTTCAAAGTAAAAGAATTACTGACACTTTTGAAAAATATAAAAGTGGATAAGTCTCCAGGTCCTGACAGGATATTCCCTAGGACATTGAGGGAAGTTAGTGTAGAAATAGCCGGGGCAATGACAGAAATATTTGAAATGTCATTAGAAACGGGAATAGTCCCCGAGGATTGGCGTACTGCGCATGTTGTTCCATTGTTTAAAAAGGGTTCTAAGAGTAAACCTAGCAATTATAGACCTGTTAGTTTGACTTCAGTGGTGGGCAAATTAATGGAAAAGATACTTAGAGATAATATATATAAGCATCTGGATAAACAGGGTCTGATTAGGAACAGTCAACATGGATTTGTGCCTGGAAGGTCATGTTTGACTAATCTTCTTGAATTTTTTGAAGAGGTTACTAGGGAAATTGACGAGGGTAAAGCAGTGGATGTTGTCTATATGGACTTTAGTAAGGCCTTTGACAAGGTTCCTCATGGAAGGTTGGTTAAGAAGGTTAAACTGTTGGGTATAAATGCAGGAATAGCAAGATGGATTCAGCAATGGCTGAATGGGAGAAGCCAGAGGGTAATGGTGGATGGCTGTTTGTCGGGTTGGAGGCAGGTGACTAGTGGGGTGCCTCAGGGATCTGTGTTGGGTCCTTTGTTGTTTGTCATGTACATCAATGATCTGGATGAAGGGGTGGTAAATTGGATTAGTAAGTATGCAGATGATACCAAGATAGGGGGTGTTGTGGATAATGAAGAGGATTTCCAAAGTCTACAGAGTGATTTAGGCCATTTGGAAAAATGGGCTGAAAGATGGCAGATGGAGTTTAATGCTGATAAATGTGAGGTGTTACACCTTGGCAGGACAAATCAAAATAGGACGTACATGATAAATGGTAGGGAATTGAAGAATACAGTTGAACAGAGGGATCTGGGAATAACCGTGCATAGTTCCTTGAAGGTGGAATCTCATATAGATAGGGCGGTAAAGAAATCTTTTGGTATGCTAGCCTTTATAAATCAGAGCATTGAGTATAGAAGCTGGGATGTAATGTTAAAATTGAACAAGGCATTGGTGAGACCAAATCTGGAGTATGGTGTACAATTTTGGTCGCCCAATTATAGGAAGGATGTCAACAAAATAGAAAGAGTACAGAGGAGATTTACTAGAATGTTGCCTGGGTTTCAACAACTAAGTTACAGAGATAGGTTGAATAAGTTAGGTCTTTATTCTCTGGAGCGCAGAAGGTTAAGGGGGGACTTGATAGAGGTCTTTAAAATGATGAGAGGGATAGACAGAGTTGAGGTGATCAAGCTTTTCCCTTTGAGAATAGGGAAGATTCAAACAAGAGGACATGACTTCAGAATTAAGGGACAGAAGTTTAGGGTTAACATGAGGGGGAACTTCTTTACTCAGAGAGTGGTAGCGGTGTGGAATGAGCTTCCAGTGGAAGTGCTGGCGGCAGGTTCGTTTGTATCATTTAAGAATAAATTGGATAGGCATATGGATGAGAAGGGAATGGAGGGTTATGGTATGAGTGCAGGCAGGTGGGACTAAGAGAAAACAATTGTTCGGCGCGGACTTGTAGGGCCGAGATGGCCTGTTTCCGTGCTGTAATTGTTATATGGTTATATGGTTATATGGGGTTAGTACTGATAAATTATTTAATTTCAAGGATACTTTTATTTGTTTCCAAATTCTTATTATATTGTGAATAATTGGGTTCTTCTTATATATTATACTATTCAATTTTATCGGTGAGAGCAGGATCGTTCCTATATCGTGCGGATAGCAATCCTCTTTCTCCATTCTTATCCACTCCAACTGCTGAGTGGAACTATCCAGCCAGTACATTATGTTCTTAATATGCACTGCCCAATAGTAATACATAAAGTTAGGTAATGATAAACCCCCAACTTCTTTAGATTTGCACAAATGCTTTCGTTGAATTCTATGTGTTCTGTAATCCCATATGAAATTAGTGATAGTGGAATCTAGTTTTTTGAAAACATATGTTGGAATATATATTGGGATCGCTTGAAACAAATATATTAATTGTGGTAAGAAAGTCATTTTTATAGCGTTAATTCTACCTATCAATGAGAGCGGAAGCGTTTTCCAAAATTTAATCATATCATTCAGTTTATTTAATAGTGGTATAAAATTGGCTCTAAATAATGATTTGTGTCTTCTCGTAATTTGAATACCCAGATACTTGAATTTTTCTGTTGCAATTTTGAAAGGGAATTTTAGTAAGTGTCTCGAATCCTGTGGTTTTAAGACATAATCTCGCTTTTATTCCAATTTATTCTATATCCTGAAAAAGAGCCGAATTCCTCAATTAGTGTTAATAAGGTGGGTATACTCGTTTGTGTATTAGTAATATATAAAAGCATATCATCAGCATATAGTGAAATTTTATACTTTGATTCCTTAGTGTTATATCCGTGAATATCCGGGTGATTTCTAATCTTTTCGGCCAACGGTTCTATCATAAGGGCAAATAGCAATGGTGATAAAGCACACCCTTGCCTATTACCCCTTGATAAGTAAAATTTTGGAGATAGCGTTTTGTTAGTTAGTATTCTTGCCGTATGTCTATCGTAAATTAGTTTAACCCATCTAATAAAATTCGCTCCCATATTGAATTTTTTGAGTACCTTGTATAAATACTGCCATTCTACTTGATCAAATGCCTTCTCTGCATCCAGCGTGACAACTGAAATATCTTCATTGTCCTCATTATGAGAGTACATTATATTGAAAAGCCTTCTCAAATTATTAAATGATTGTCTTTTGGGTATAAATCCCGTTTGATCCGTATTTATTAAATTGTTAATATAATTATTTAGCCTTCTAGCTAGAATCTTTGCTAAAATTTTCTGATCCGTATTTAGTAGTGAAATAGCTCTATAAGAACCCGGTTCATCTAAATCTTTATCTTTTTTTGGTATAAGTGTTATTGTTGCTTCTGCTAGGGTTTCTGGTAGTTTATTTTCAGTGTAAGCCTGCGTGTATAAATGGAATAATCTTGGTACAATTGACTCCTGACATCTTTTATAAAATTCATTACTAAAACCGTCTAGTCCTGGGGTCTTCCCATTTTTCAGTGCGTTTATTATTTGTTTTATTTCTTCATTAGTAATCCGTGCTCCTAATTGCTCTTGTTCTAAACTATCCAATTTTGGGAGCTTGCAATTATCTAAAAAAAAAATTTTTTTATTTACATCTGTATTTATTTTAGATGTATATAAATTGTGATAAAATTGGGCAAACCTCTTATTAATATCCTTAGGCAGTGTTAAAAATTCACCCTTAACCGATTTAATTTTAGTAATAGTTTTTTAATTTTCTCGTTGCTTCAGTTGCCTCGCAAGTAGTTTATGTGGCTTATCCGCAAATTCGAAGTGTGCTTGTTTTGTAATTTGGAATAATCTTATTACTCAAGCCGATGGTATTCTATTGACTTTATATTTCAATAAAGTTATCTTATTATGTTTATTTATGGTTGGGTCAGTCGCATTGTCCAGTTCTAGTAGTTTTATTTTCTGTTCTATCCGCTGAAGTTCTCTTTTATTTTCCTTATTTTTAAAACGTTGGTAAGAAATTATGACACCGCGAATATATGCCTTGAAGGTTTCCCACAATAGCGGTGCAGAAATACCCGGCGTGTCATTTATTACGAAAAAACGTTTTATTTGTTCTTTTATATACTCATAACACTGCGGGTTATTTAATATATGTACATTGGATCTCCAAAAAGGTTTTATACTCGGCATTCCCTCAATTTTAAGTATAAAAGTCAATGGTGAATGATCAGAAATAATACTATTATGATATGATGGTTTATTCGTATACGGGATTAATTTTGTGTCCAATAAAAAATAGTCAAATCGCGAATACGTTTTGTGAACTGATGAATAAAATGAGTATTCCCTACCACTTGGATTTGCTATTCTCCCAATATCAGCTATGTTATTATTTTTTATATAAGTATTTAAAAATTCACAGGTCTTAGTTTTAACAAGACGCTTCCCTAGCTTTATTGATTTATCTAAGTATGGATCTATAACATAGTTAAAATCTCCCCCCATTATTATATTTTGATAATTATGCTCTGCGATTAAATCTATTATTTTCCTAAAAAATTGTGGGTTATCAAAATTTGGCACGTAAATATTTATCATAGTTAATGGTGTATTATAAATTTCTCCCGTGACTATAACATATCTTCCCTCTTTATCAGATATAGATGTCTTTAATTTAAAAGTTATACCCTTCCGAATTCTAATAGCCGTGCCTCTTGCTTTAGATGTGAATGAGGAGTAATAGGTTTGACCTATCCAATTTGCCCTTAATCTGATCTGAGTTTGTTGTTTCAGATGTGTCTCTTGTAGGAAAGCAATATCCATATTTAATGATTTTAATTGTGCCAGAATTGTACCCCTCTTATTTGGCTCATTCGCACCTCTGATGTTCCAACTACAGAAGGTGAGACCTCCGATATTTATTCGACTATTATCTTGCATTGGCTATTATTACCAGACTGTATGATTCATGTGATGCAGCCAAGTACCTCGGAATACCGAATCGAGAGTTGTCCTTCATAATTTCTACAGTAGTTTCACATCTCCTGACACTATTAAACATAATTAAGGGAAAGAGAAAAACATAAAATAAAGTGTACATAAAAATTATTAAGTCATACAACACATAATTGTGAATAAACAAAAAAATTGAATGTAATTTATCAAAAAAGCGATAAATTACAAAAAAGCCACCTAAGGTAGCTAGGTTTGTTTTGAAATTGACCTCCGTCGATGAGATTATGCACTGGGCCTTATCCTCCTATTAGAATTTGACCCAACGTTAGTCGGTTCCCTCTAATTGTTACCAAAATTATCATATCAGGTCAATTAATCGCTGAACAGTTTAAAATAGAATAAAATAAAAGGGAAGGTAAAAGGTTTGGATTAAAATAAGATAAATTATGGGTTAAAGTACCTCGTCAATAATTAAACTTTTCATTTACCTGTATGTTAATTAATTCATAATTAGTATTTAGTATTTAAAATATATGTCTAACCTCCCCCATCCTTCATGCTATATAGTTAGTCGTGTTAGTATAATACATTACGCCTTTAACGTTAGTTGAGTTTATTGCGCGTAAGTGGTTAATTAGTTAGTTAATTATATATATAAATAATAGGTCATATAGTGTGGAACAGATGCCTCATATCATGGCCATTTCAAAAGGAGACGGTCTCATAGTTCTCCGTGCTGAAGGGTTTGGTGACGAGCTTGCGACCTTGAGCTTCCATCTGTGCTTTCAGTTCAGAAGTTTAATTCGGCCTCTGTTATTGAACAACACATTCTTGCCAGATAAGCCTGTCTGATAACCGTCTGAAGCGTTCTAGTGTCTTAATTTAAACAGAAAAAACAAAGTTCCACAGATAAAATGTCTATTATTCTGTTCCTCCTTGAATTTTGTTTAAAATCTCCTGGGCGTATTTGCAAGCGGAGTCCGGGTCCGTGAATGAGCGTTGTTTGCCTTTAAACGTTATTAGCATTTTCGCTGGATAGATCACACCATAACGAACTTCAGAATGTCCATATAAAATGCTGCTTGCTCTTTTAAACTCGCGTCTTTTTGCCAACATTTCCCGAGGATACCCCCTGTAGAATCTTACGACATTATCAGCAAATGTAAGATTTTCTCCATAGGTTATCTTCTTTAATAGAGGTTCCAAAGTTGAAATATCCAGGATCTTTACAATAATTTGCCTTGGTTTAGCATTATCATGTTTTTGTAAGCGACCCACTCGATGAGCCAGATCTATCTTTGGTTTTTCTGGAAGTTTGAAAACATCTTTAAGTAGATTAGTAATAAAATCACGCATTTGAAGGCCGTGTTCAGCACCCTCTTAGATTTTGCCTCCTTGACCTGGCCTCTAAATCTTGACATTTCTCATTCAGTTTATTCGTTAGCTCCCAATCCATATCGTGTTGTTTTTTCAACCCTTGTATTTCTTGGCTCATCTGTTCCATTTCACCCTCCATCTCTTCCATCAATTTTTCCGAGTCGGTTAATTGCTTCAGCAGGGTGTCATGTTTATTGTTATAATCTTTCTGCATACTTTCCAATTCCTTCGCCGTCCTGGACTCCAAATCTTTAAACTGCTGGTTCAGGGCTACATAAAGCTCTTTTAAGCGGCTTTTTCACGGGGCGACTTGACGCAAGATGGAACCAGAGTGAAGTGGTCGTGGTCTAGCACGATATCACACGATATAACGGGGGGTAGATAAAGAGTTCCCACGATATTCGGCATTTTTGTTATTTGTGCGAGTGACTTGTCCGGCTCCCGAGCTTTCCCGTTAAATCTTGAATGAACATTGTGAAGTGTTGTTAAATCATCACGTGGCACAAATGATGTCACTTTTTTTCACACACTATAAATATCCTCCCTTGGTTGAATTGGCTCATTTGGAGACATGTTTTACTGTGTATGTGGGAGACACAGATGGACTGAGCACAGTACCTCGGTCTTACTGTGTGGGAGAGGGGGAGAAAGAGACGTACACTCACAGAGGCAGAGTCTCTCAGCCTGTGTAAGAGGGAGGGAGGGAGAGAGAGAGAGAGAGAGGCACACACAAGGTGGATGTGAAATCTCACCTGCCTGTTTCAGTGACAGACACCCGCCGCCAGTAAATGAAGACACCCCCACCTGTCTCCCCCTCTTCTCCCTCGACTCCCCCACCTTTCATTCCCAACTCCAGTCCCGTCCCGACCCCCTGGGAAACTGAATAGAGCAACAATCAACTGCTGCCTGTGCGCTGATATGACAATAAAGGCTACTTTACTTTACTTTACTGAGTTAAAGAGGTCCCACGGTAGACTGTAAAACTGGGACCCTGGTTCTGGACTCCCCCAACATCGGGAACATTCTTCCTGCATCTAGCCTGTCCAATCCCGTAGATACTGATTAGACCGGTATCTATTTATTTACTTTATTAATTATTTCAATTAAATATTGGGAACATCAGGCCGCAAACGTAATTTATTGAGTGTTAGTGCTGGACTTTGACTCGACCTTCCTAGTTAGCCGGCGCCTGAGACTGAGCCAAGCAATGTTCAGACCTGACCAACACAAAGTGATGGAGGAACTCAAAGGGTCAGGCTCGTCCAACGCTCTGTGTTTTGCTCGTAATTCCTGCGTCTGCAGTTCCTCGTGTCTACAGACCAGAGTTGCCACTTGACTCCGAGATGACCATCACACAGCATACGGAAGATAGGCACGAAATGCTGGAGTAACACAGCTGGACGGGCAGCATCTCTGGAGAGAAGGAATGTGTGACGTTTCGGTTCGAGACCCTTCCTCAGAGTCTCGTCCCGAAACGTCACCCATTCCTTTTATCCAGATGCTGCCCGTCCAGTATTTTATGTCTGTCTCCAGTATTACTGTGTCTATCATCGGCGCAAACCAACATCTACAGTTCTTTCCGACACATTAGAGGATACCGTCTCGCCATCACTCGGATTACCCGCTTCATTTCCATAACGTTGCCACCTCTCTTTACTTTGCTTACTGAAGCCTGATCCTTGTCACACCCAGTGCTCTACCGCCCAGCCTCTCATCTTTCAATCAGGTTCGGCCAGGAAGGATCTGCAGATGCTGGATTAAAACGAAGATAGACACAACATGTAGCTCAGCGGGACAGGCAGCATATCAGAAGGGTCTCGACCCGAAATGTCACCCATTCCTTCTCGCCAGAGATGCTGCCTACATTTTGTGGCAACGTTGGGTTTATCCAGGATCTCCCCGTTCATGTCCTAACTCGCTTTGGTTTGTTATTATTGTCTCATATCGTGAACCAGCAGATACAGGTTTAGGTTCGGGGGGAATGATTTAATGAGAGCCTAAGGGGTAACTATTTTACGCAAAGGGTGGTGGGTGTATGGAATGAGCTATCCGTTAAGGTAGTTGAGACAGGTACTGTCGCAATGTTTAAGACGCATTAGACTGAAGCATGGATAGGATAGGTTTAGATGGTTATGGGCCAAACGCGGGCAAGTGGGACTAGTGTAGATGGGACATATTGGTCGGTGTGGGCAAGTTGGGTCGAAGGGCCTGTTTCTACGCTGTATGATTCTATGCAGGGAATAAACTTTTGTTTGCGTGCTATAAAATCATATCAGATAATGCTATACATGAATATAACCAAGCCACGTACAGTCTGAAGAAGGGCCTCGACCCGAAACGTCACCCGTTCCTTCTCTTTAGAGATGCTGCATGGCCCGTTGAGTTACTCCAGCATTTTGAACCGTCGAGGTACTCCAGCATTCTCTTTAAACCGGCATCTGCTGTTCCCTCCGACACATGCACAAGAACACCAGGCAGAGCGAAGAGGAAAATACCAGAGTTCACAATATATGTTTTCAGGAGAGTTCCAGGGGGAAAAAGTCCAATGTCCGCATTGAGGTAGGCTGGTAGGTCGGGTCAGTGCCCAAACGAATGGAAGGAAAAACCGTTCTGAAGCCGGATAAGAATAGGTGGTCGGCGCAGACTCGGTGGGCCGAAGGGCCTGTTTCCGCGCTATATATCTAAAATCTAAAGTTAGGTAATGTTTAAAGGAACTGCAGATGCTGGTTAATACGCACAAAAGGACACAAAATGTTGGTGTAACTCAGCAGGTAAGTCAGATCTGGGAAGAAAAATATAAAAAGCTGGAGTAAGTCAGCGGGTCAGGCAGCATCTCTGGAGAAAAGGAATAGGTGGCGATTCGAATCGGAACCCTTCTTCAGACATCCTAATCGGAATTGAGTCTGAAGATGTGTCTCGTGCCGAAACATTAGCTATTTTTCTCCAGAGATGCTGCTTGACTCACTGAGTTATTCCAGCTTTTTGTGTCTGTCTTCGGTTTAAACCAGCATGTGCAGTTCACTCCTTACACGGGATTCTGGAGTACATTGATTGGTAGCGTTCCGGACCCTGCTTCGGAAAGACATCGATCGCTAGTCGGCGAGGACTCCGAGCTGTATCTCTCAAAGAAGTACGTGTGAAAAATTTCTTACGGACCATAAAAATGCGGGATCTTTCAGTAAAGTCCCTTTTAAAGTCCCTTTTAAAGCCCCTTTTAAAGATTATAGTTATTTTCTGGAATCTCATTAACATAACTCATGAATAAGTTGATGACCATATGCGGATGCAAATCTTTATTTTTTAAATTCAATCCCATAGAATACAATTTTTACTCACCTTCTGTCCACTCTGTCCAGCTTCCGGGTTCACCGTTCGCAGTAGTTCCCACGGTAACCGCAAGAGTTATTACGGATATCGCACGGATATCGCACTGGCCACTACGTTCATATAATGTTGCAATGCTCAACCACAAGTGTACAAGTCACACTTGGAGACATTCAAACTTTCTTGAATTTTCTCCCGAGTCACCAAGTTACACGATTACCTGCCGTTAGCGCCACGGTGGTCCACGGTGGTCCACGGATGCCGTACTGTTATCGCACGAGGTTCCCACGATGTTAAACTCTGGTTAACTCTTGCCTCAAGTCGCCCCGTGAAAAAACCGCATTACTTCGCCGCAGCTATTTTTTTTTTTTTTTTTTTTTTTTGAAAATATTTTTTATTGGAGATAGGTACATAACCTATTTACATCATTACAGTCTTACATTTTTAAATTGATAATATTGTCAATTATTATTACATTTTTGTTTCTTCCTTTTTTTTTTTTAAACTAGATAGAACTAAAGAGATAGATGAAGTAAAGAAAGAAAAGAGAGAGAAGGTAAAAAAAAAAAAAAAAAAAAAAGATAGTTAAAGAAGAATGGAAAAATGTATTAAAAAAATAAAATCTTCATTCGAGATATATTCGTACATTTCAGAGTATAGCATTTCATCCATTCTATAGCCCGAGTGCTAGTCAGGTTCCTGTGCTGAACTGTTCTGACCCTTTAAGTAATCAATAAAAGGAGACCATGTTCCAACGAATAATTCCTGTTTGTCCAACAGGGAAAATCTGATTCTTTCCACGTTTAAGGTCTCCGTCATTTCTATAATTCACATTTTGATTGTGGGGGCCGTAGGGCCTTTCCAAAATTTTAGAATTAATTTTTTTCCTGTTATTAAACTATAATCAATAAAGTTTATTTGTGTTGTTCTAAATGTTTGATTTAATTCTAATATTCCGAGTATTATTAATTTTGGATCTGGGTCCAATTGTGTGTTGGTTACTTTAGATATTATACTGAAAATATTTACCCAAATTTTTTTTAATTTTTATAGTTTGCAAACATATGAGATAATGTAGCTTCTAAATGTTGACATTTATCACATATAGGTGAGATATGTTGAAAATGTATATGTAGTTTTGTTTTTGAATAATGTAACCTATTGTAACATTAAATTGTATTAGAGAATGTCTGGCGTTTAGTGAACACTGATGTATGTGTTGCAAACTTTCTTCCCAAGTATCTTTCGTTATTACTTGATTTAATTCTTTTTCCCATGTTTGTCTGTGTAAGTCCGTCGAAGGAATGTCACTGTCTAATAAGATATTATATATATAAGATATTAATTTTTCTGTATTAGGATGTTTGTTCCAACATTCATCAAGAATTTCTGAATTTCTAATTCGAAAATTTTGAGTTCGATTTTACATAATCTCTAAATTGAAGATATCTGAAATAATCATTTCCTCGAAGTCCATAAGTCTGTTGCAACTCCTGAAATGTCAGAAAAGTGCCTTCCTTGTAAAGTTGTCCCATATTTTTAATTCCATAATTCTTCCATTGTGTAAAACCCCCGTCCAACCATGAAGGCTTAAACAAAGGATTATTCACAATTGGGAGAAAAGGTGATAAATTATCTAATTTTAATGTCTTTTTTAATTATTTCCAAATTCGTATAGCACTAAATATTATAGGGTTTTCTCTATAAATTTTTTTGTTTAATTTAGACGTAGCAAATAATATCGAACCGATATCAAAAGGTAAACAATCTTCCTTTTCCATTTTTAACCAGTCTGGTTGATGATCTATTTCTTCCAACCAGAAATTCATATTTTTAATATTAACTGCCCAGAAATAAAACAAAAAGTTGGGTAAAACCAAGCCTCCATTTATTTTTGATTTACACAAGTGTCTTTTGTTTATCCTATGATTCTTATAATCCCAGATAAAATCATTAACAATAGAGTCCAATTTAAAAAAAAAGTTTTTTGCCAGATATATCGGAATTGTCTGAAAAAGGTATAATATTTGCGGTAAAAAAATCATTTTTATGGCATTAGTTTTGCCAACCATTGAGATAGGAAGTGTTTTCCAGTATTGAATATTCTTATGTAGTTTGTTCAGTAATGGGGGGAAATTTGCTTTAAATAATGATGTATATATCTTAGTTACATAAATACCTAGATATTTAAATTTTTCATTTACTATTTTAAATGGAAATTGTTGTATTATCTGTTTGTTATGTTCCCTTATTGGCATAATTTCACTTTTATTCCAATTTATTCTGTATCCTGAAAGTGAACCAAATTGGGTTATTAGCTTTAATAAGTTTGGAATACTAATTTCTGGTTTTGTAATGTAAATTAATATATCATCTGCGTATAGAGAAATGTTATTCACTGTGTCCTTTGTGTTATACCCATGTATTTCCGGATGCCCCCTAACTCTTTCTGCCAGTGGCTCAATAGCAAGCGCAAATAATAATGGAGATAACGGGCATCCTTGTCTACAACCTCTAGATAGGCTAAATTTAGATGACAACCTTTGGTTTGTAAATATTCTAGCCGTGGGATTTGTATATAACAGTTGTATCCATGTACAGAATTTCTCCCCTAGCTGCATATTTTCCATCACCGAAAATAAATAAGACCATTCGACCTGATCAAATGCTTTTTCAGCGTCAAGTGAGATTATTGCTAGATCTTCATTAATAATTCTCTTGGAATATATAATATTAAATAATCTTCTTAGATTATAATATGAGTACCGTTTCTGAATAAAGCCTGTTTGGTCAGGGTGTATTAATTTATTCATCACTGTACTTAATCTATGCGCTAGTATTTTAGTTAATATTTTCTGATCTGTATTTAAAAGTGCAATTGCTCTGTATGATCCCGGGTCTTCCGGATCTTTATCAGCTTTAGGAATAAGTGTTATTATAGATTCATTTAAAGAGTCTGGAAGTTTCTGTTGAGTATAGATATATACTCATACAGTCTTTGTAAACGTGGGCAAAGCAAATCATAAAATGTTTTATAAAATTCGGAGCCTAAACCATCTGGTCCTACTGCTTTACCATTTTTTAAAGAGCCAATAGACTCCTCAATATCCTTTATCGTAATCTCCCTTTCTAATAATTCTCTATCGTTTGAATCTAAACCTTTTAAATTACATTTTATTAAAAAATCTGCTATTCCTTCTGATTGTGCTACGGTTTTAGTTGAATAAAGGTTATGATAGTATTGGAGAAATCTATCATTTATGTCCTTGGGCATTTTTAATAATTCTCCTGTCTCTGTTCTAATTTTATGAATAGTTTTTTCCCCTTCCATTTTTCGTAACTGACGTGCTAATAATTTTTGTGGTTTGTCTCCAAATTCAAAATGTAATTGTTTGTTTTTTTGATAAAGTGTTATTACTTGTTCTGAATACATTTTATTTAATTTATATTTCAATGCAGCAATTTTATTATGTTTTGACGTAGATGGCATTCTCGCATTTTCTATATCTAGTTGCTTGATTTCACTTTCCAATGTTTGTTGCTTAATCCTGTTCTCTTTATTATAAAATACTTGAGCAGAAATTAATGTACCTCGAACATACGCTTTAAACGTTTCCCACATAAGAGAAGTAGGTGTGTCAGGGTTGTCATTTACCTCAAAAAATATTTGAATCTGTTTAATAATATATTCCTGGCATGATCTTTCGTTCAAAATTTGTGGGTTAAATCTCCAATATGCTTGTTTCTCGGACATTCTATTTAATTTAATCATGAATGTTACAGGTGCGTGATCTGAGATTATAATGTTATGGTATTTTGAATTATAAATAAATGGGATAAACGTAGAGTCAACTAAAATAATCTATTCTTGAGTATGTTTTGTGTACTGGTGAGTAAAATGAATATTCCCGTCCAGTTGGGTTTTCTATTCTCCAGACATCCTTAATATTAGTGGTATTAATAAATGAATTTAGAAATACACTTGATTGAGATTTTACTTTTTTTTGCCTTGATGATCTATCTAAGTATGAATCTAATGTACAATTGAAGTCTCCTCCAATTATTAATTTATATTGTGTAAATTCAGGAATTTTATTAAATGTTTTATTAAAAAACGTGGGGTTATCAAAATTAGGCCCATCAACATTAAGAAGAATCACTTTTTCTCCCTTTAACTCTCCAACTAATATAATATATCTACCATCAATATCCACTATTGTTGAAGAGTTCGTAAAAGGTATTCCTTTACGAATTAATATTGCAACTCCTCTGGACTTATGGGAAAAGGAGGAATGATATGATTCAGCGATCCACATAGCTTTAAGTCTATGTTGAGATTCCTTTTTAAGGTGTGTTTCTTGAAGAAATATTATATCTGTTTTGATTAAATTTAGATGTGCCAAAACTTTACCTCTCTTAATTGGTTTATTGATTCCCTTGACATTCCAACTACAAAATGTTATTCCCTGACCCCCTCTTGTCATGTTAACATCTTGCATATTGTTTCTAAGGTGGTCTATAACCGAGCAGAAGGTACAACACATAGAACCTGACCCTGCTCCCGAACCTCAAATAGATGAATGTAAAATCATACACGTCGCTCTTCCGAACACATCTCCTTGTATTAGTCTTATTTTTCCATTCAAACATTAAGTTATAAAAATATTTAAAATGAAAAAAGTGATAGAGTTTATTAGTATAGGGTGAAAAAAAAAGAACTACATCTACAATTAGTGTAGTTAGTGATAGCCACACTAACGTGGCTAGAATTCTAAAGACTTCCGTAGCCTTTGTAAGAAAAAAAAATTCCCAGCTCCGTGCCCGAAGAAAAAAAAAGATTATTTCTAACATTCAAATAACTTCTTTGGGAGTAACAAACTTATTTACATACCCATTCATACACACACACAATATACATATATATATATATATATATATATATATATATATATATATATATATATATATACCCATATGTATACATACATAAGCACGTAACCCTGCAGAAAAGTTCAAGAACAGAAAAAATTCACAGCGTTATTATTCTCTACATATCATATTAATTTTTTCGCTAAATCTATAAATTTAATTTTAAATTGAAAAATAAAGAGAAAAACCGCCAAACTTTATTATGACGTAGGCACATTTACCTCTTGCATATCTTCTATATAATATAAGTATGTAATTCATTTCTACGTTAATCGAAGACTATTGATTATTAATCATTGTTATCAATCATATACAGTATTAAATTTTTATGAGAAATGTTAATGTTAATAATTTTAGTGGTAATATGGAAATATAATAAGTATTAGTTGTTACATATATAGTTAGATACGAATATACAGATAATAATAATGATTAGTAAACAAAAAAACAAAAAAAATACAAAGATCACGGTTTTATCCAATGTCCTCTGTCCATTTCGGTTTCCGAATGTCTTTAAAGCTCTTAAAAGAACTTTAAAGGTCCTTTTAGATCTGGCGGTCCTGTTAGTCCTTGACTCCTAAGGAGTAATGTAAATTTTACTTCGGAGTCACGTGAGTGACTACGTGAAGAACCCGCTCAGTGCGCAGGCACGGCATTACGCCAGCAGTGCAACAGCGGCAGCGGGAGCTAGGCACTCCCGCAACAGATGAAACGGACCGTCAGGTGAGTATCCTGAGGTCGGGTTTCTTTTACAGGGGAGCCCCTTTTTCTGATTGTGTTTTACAGGCAGAGAAAAAGGCTCTGGAACAAAACTGTCCCCCGTTCGAGGAGGAACGTTTTCCGTCGGGGGGAAGGGGGGCAGCAACAGGCGGTAGGAGCGACCCGGTGTTCCTCTATTCCCCGACACCGTGCCGAGCCCAGCCCGCTCGCGGGCTGGATGTATACCCACCCGAAGAGGCATCCGGCAGGTGTTCCCGATTTGGGACGGGACGTCTCTCCACCCGCACGGGGGGAGAGAGAGCCGCCTGAGCCGCTGGAGCGGCTCTCGGTGCAGGTGCCTGCGAGACGCGCTGCTTGAGGGGCGCTCTCGCTACTACAAGGCACAAAAGCTCCAGAAGAAGGCGGTAGGAACATTTAACCGGGCGTACCGCTATCCCCACACCGCGCCGAAGCCAGTCCCGCTAGTGCCTGAACTGCGGGCTGGATGTTCAGCCATCCGAAGAGGCATCCGGCCGGTGGCTTCCGACTTGTCGGAGGGGACGTCTCTCCACCCGCAGGGAGAGAGACAGCCGCCTGAGCCGCTGGAGCGGCTCCTGGAGCAGGAGCTCCTGCGAGACACGCTACGTGAGGGGCAGTCTCGCTGGAGGGTTCAGGCATACCCTCCACAGTGCCTAGGCACTGCCCATCGCTTCCTCCTTAGTGTGGTTAGCTTTGGGGTGACCAGTGGCTGGGCTGGTCATGAAGAGGGGTCACTGGCTGAACAATATCGGGAGTATGCTTGAGGTACAGGATCAGGAAGAGCTGCTGGGTGTGGCCGCTATGTGGCTCCACCACTAGCGAGATGGCTTTTCAGTCTCAACTGATGGCCAGCTTACTACCTGTCTTTTCCAAAAAACCTCTCCAAGACATGTAACCATGAGGCGTTGGTTTTATCACGCCTCCCCTAAATTGCATTTACTCAAAGTGCCCGCCATTATTGGGGGATACATTGAGCAGCGCGTTTAACCTAAATATTTTTAAAATGCATTTGGTACCCTGACATCGGCTATCATGTCCACCTGCTCATTCCAGAAGGGCAGGATAGTATGGCAACACACCTGACCCTACTGTTCAACGGTATACCTCATAACTTCTGAAATGAACTCACAAACCTGCCCTCAATCTATGAAATTAACAGGACTATGAGAACGCCGACCTCATAAACACAGATCCTGCTACCTGGCACTTACCAAACCAGTCCTAAAAAACTGGACGAAGTGTTCAAACTATTCGGCACAAGAGGGCAGAGTCTGGAATGAGCACCACACTAAACCAGACAGCAGTACCTCTACGTGTCCACCAGGGGCGTCTTCCTCATGGTACTGGTGAAAGCTCGGGGCCTGCATGCCAAACCTGTAGCATTTTAGGCCACGGCCCAGAGCAGGCCCCAGGGGAAAATGTGCCACCCCCCAACAAACATCGTCCCTACAAGAACAAGGAACCAGAAACCGAAGAAAACAACAATGAAGACAGATAAGTATGGTTCCTACCATCACATAAAGGTTAAGGGTTGTGCTAACAAGGGGTGGATGAATCACGCCTGGTTAGGAAGCTATCACTCTTGGTAGTTATATACCAAAAAATAAATACAAGTGGAATAGAATTAATATCTTGCCACCAATTCAGCAAGCACCCCAAGTGGTCTACCCTCCCACGATGGTGAATGTCGCACCATCGTTGATAAACCACTTGAGTATTTCACCAGGTATACCCATTCATGGGATTTGTAACTACTACCATGGATCCAAGGATACTTTATGGTAGACATCGACCTTGAAGATGCACACTATTCAGTACCTTCTCATATAAGTTTCGGATATACCGCAATTACCTGGATGGAGTAACCATGATGAGCGTTGCGGCATTTAAGTCAAAGTTATCCAGAATCAACTAGCCCTGACACTTAGAAACATTCCGTCATGGCATGTCTATATATTAACGACAAACTATCCTTGGATACAGCTTTAGCTGCATCGCTTCTCGGCCTTTTGGCTAAGATCAAGTGTAGTATCTGTTCTTATCAGTTTAATAATCTGATACGTCCCTTATCTAGGGACCATATATTAAATTGAATTTTGGAACAGGGAGATGGAATAGGGGCTTGCTCCGTCCACTCCACGCATCGATCCAGTATTGCAGTGCCTCTGGGAACGGTGCACAAAATATATATCCAGATATTTACGTTGACCATCCACAACGTTGTTATCTGGTATTCATTAAGACTATCAGTCATGGTGCATTAACCACCAATCAACTACGTGGCAAAGTAATTGGGATATAGCAGCATTACCAGCTACTGAACTTTGTACCTTTCCTATGAGCTGAGATACTAGTGTTCAAAACTATCTCCATACCTGTAATATGGGGGCAAATTGATTAATCTGTAGTGTTATCATGGAATTTATCGGCAGGAAGGATTATGGTTGTACACTTCCACCTGTTTTGAATAACATCTTATGTGTCCTGATGTGTTACTGAGCTTGTAATACTTAATGCCAATATGAATTGACTTAAACATGTTATATATTAACTTACTTAATTCTAGTGAAGCATTTGCTCAGTAATCCACCAAATTTGCATGTTCGTTTATAAGATAACAACATCAGTGGTGGCATATACCAAACCACTTGGGCGGAGAACATCGATATTAGGGGACAATTTATTAACAATTGGAAACCGTATGTCGTCAAACATGTTTGACCATCAGTAACTCACCTATCAGGTGAGCTAAATACTGTAAACATACATTTAAACCAAAAATATTTGCTGAAATCACTAAGCAATATGCACACCAGATATCGATTCCTTATATCCAATTAAATCACCACGTACTAACATACGTCACATGAAACCAATCTCAAGGCAGCGGCAATGGAGACATTCCCGCATATTGAGGGGTGGGGGGAACCTAATCTCTATGTTTTCCTTTCCTTCTACCTCTTCAATAGGTACTACGGCTTCATCAGTCGGGTACTACGCAAATTACAGTGGACCAAGTCCACAAGCATGGTTCCCAGTGATCCTCGACATGGTCATTAAAAGAATTGCAGAATTGGGAAGACCATTGCTGTGCTTGGATCAGGAGCACTATCAACCTGATGACAGCATTCCGTCGCTAGGGAACATACGAGGAGCATCAAGAAATGGTACACTGTTTCCAAAACAGGAATTACACATTCAACTATAACAAAAACAAAAACAAAAAAAAAAAAAAAAAAACTGTACTGGAGCTCCTGGCAGGTCTTCACCACAATGAAGGACATGTTCTGTTAGCCTACTCAACTTGGGTACCGCTCACTGGTGATCAGATACAGGAGAGGTATATCAATCCATTCCCCAGAAATAGGTACACCCAAATTGGGATGTCAGTGAAATCCTGACATACCTTAGGGGATGATCACCAGCCAGGTCACTCACCCTGGAACAGCCTACCCTGAAGATGGACATGCTGGTGGCCTTACATCAACACAAAGAGCCAGCTCTCCCATCTACTGCGATGGGACAACATGGTTATAACACCAGATAGTGTCACATGCCAATTCAAGGGTTGGCCAAACAGAACAGACCAGGAACATCAGGTCCAGTCATGAAATTCCGGGCATACCCACCTGAACCACGTTTTATGTGTCATGACCCACTTAGAGATCGACACAATAAGGAATACCGAGGGAGAGGAAAAAGCCTTATGGGTCAGCCACAGGAAACCTCATGGTCGGGTGACAAGCTAAACTATCTCTAGTGGCTCAAGCAGGTACTGGGAGTTGCTGGAGTAAATACTAACGTGTATAAAATCTTATTCTACCAGAACAGCTTCCACGTCAGTAACTAAGAGGATGGACGAGCCTATGGACCACATCCTGGCTACTGCAGGGTGGTCTAGGGAGTATACGTTCCAAACTTTTATAACAAACCACTGACAGAACCTGTATCGTTTGCAGAAAAAGAATCTGCAAAAAATATATAATTTAAGCCCGGGGGAGCAATTGGTCTTGTTGTGGTTAATAACACCATTATTGTTTTTACAAACAGATTCATGGTTGATTACGATAACATACTTCCTCCCTCGAATGACTTCGGCAGCGAGTGAAGAATGAACTGTTACACGGTTTGAAATCACAGAGCTTTGAAGTCTTCACGTAGTCACTCACGTGACTCCGAAGTAAAATAGTAAGATTAAACGAGAACTTACCAGTTTGAAGTTTGATCTGTATTTTATGAGGAGTTACGATGAGGGATTACGTGCCCTCCGCTCCCACCCTCATTATATGGATCAAACTAATAAATTGATGTCTCCTTATCTTTACTATGTTTACTTCAAATAACTGTGTCTATCTGTGATTCCACACCGCTGCTTGGAAGTATGCCGCGCCTGCGCACTGAGCGGGTTCTTCACGTAATCCCTCATCGTAACTCCTCATAAAATACAGATCAAACTTCAAACTGGTAAATTCTCGTTTAATCTTACTATTCTTCAGTCTATGGTCATGTTACCGACTTCTTTGGCATATTCCAGTGCTTTTCGTGGTCTGTAAAAAAGTGCTCCTTGGACTTGTAGGAGACTCTTAGTCTTGCGGGATAAAGCAAGCCGTATCTCAAATCAGGTACATTCTTCAGTACTCTTTTTGTCTCAGTGAACAGCGCTCTTTTCTTGAAGACTTCTGCCGGATAATCTCGGTAAATACTGAATCTCACACCTTCAAAAAGGAGCTGTCCGCCTCGAACAATTTTCCTCATTATATCGTCAAATTCATGATCCAGTTGCACCTTTACGATAATTTGTCTTGGATGGGCATCATCTTGTGTACGACGTCGCTGCGCTCTATGAGCTCGACCGAGTGAAGGTTTGTGATCCAATTTTAAGGCTTTTTGTAATAGGTCTGCCACAAAATCCCGAGTGCCCATTTCCCTCTCACTTCCTTCTTTCACCCCTACAATTCTTAAATTCTTACGACTTTGACGCCCCTCCAAATCGGTACATTTATCACTTAATTTGATCACCATATCGGAGAGGCGTTGGTTTTCAGTAAGGAGTCGACTTACAGTTTCCGCAACTTCTATACTCAATGCTCTGATTAATAAAGGCCAGCACACCAAAAGCTTTCTTTACCACCTCTACACGAGATTCCACTTTCAGGGAACAATGCACAGTTATTCCTAGATCCCACTGTTCAACTGCATTCCTCAATTCGCTACCATTTACCATGTACGTCCTTCCTATTTTGATTTGTCCTGCCAAGATGTAGCACCTCACACTTATCAGCATTAAACTCCATCTGCCAGCTTTCCTCCCACTCTTCCAAATGTCATAAATCTCGCTGTAGATTTTGAACAATCTACTTCATTATGGAGGGTTATGGTCTGAGCGCAGGTATATGGGACTTGGGGAGATGATGTGTTCGGCACGGACTAGAAGGGTCGAGATGGCCTGTTTCCGTGCTGTAATTGTTATATGGTTATATGGTTATATGGTTATTATCTTCAACACCACCTATCTTAGTATCAGCTGCATACTTACTAATCCAATTTGCCACACCATCATCCAGATCATTGATGTATATGACAAACAACAGTGGACCCAACACAGATCCCTGGGGCACCCACTGGTCACTGGCCTCCAACTGTGGGCCGAGGAGCCGTATTCCACTGTTTCGTGACCCAAGTCACAGAACTACATGAAATGTTCACATATTGTGTAAAAGAATTATATAAATCACCCCTGAAACTCGTCATGAACAAGACTTGCACATTTTTATTAAATTAGAGAAAACTCAGAAACATTTAGGGTATTTTTAGTCCAATCAAAGCACGTTTAACATTGAGTTTTCTGCCAGTTGGCCAATCACGCGCTGTGTTTCAGGCTAGCACACATCATAGCTGAGAGAGCTTCACTGATGCCTGTTTTACTGGAGATTCCGATGAAGGTTCTTTGTAGTGGAAACTTGCAGCAGGGTAATTGAATTTAGTGAGAAAAGCATTAAGAAGTCTGAAAAATGTGCAGCTAAGTGGATAGAAGTGGAAGAAAGTCTTGAAAGCAAAGTCCCAGCTGAGATGCTGCTGTCAAACTTTGTGAATCAACGAACTGAAAGGTAAGATCTAAAGTCTGAATTTATGAAAATTAATCTGTATGGACTTTAATTAATTTAATTGCACCCTTTTATAATGTGAAAAAATGAGATTTGGAGGCTGTACATTCACTCATTCACTCATTAACTCACTCATTCACTCACTCATTCACTCATTCATTCACTCATTCATTCCTTCATTCATTCATTCACTCATTCACTCACTCATTCACCCATTCATTCACTCATTCATTCACTCATTCATTCACTCATTCATTCACTCACTCACTCATTCATTCATTCACTCATTCATTCAGTCATTCATTCACTCATTCATTCACCCACTCATTCATTCATTCACTCATTCACTTATTCATTAATTCATGAAGTTGAGGGCCTAAACTATGTGTATCAATAACACAAGGTAAATTAAACATTTTCACTAATGCCAGCTTGTTGTAGTCTAATACGTCTTAATCATCTAATCTCGGAGCTGCCTGCGATAACTTACCGGGAAAAGGTGCTCTGATCGCGGGGCCTATGTATTTAACATAGTGAAGCCGCGGTCGCAATTAAAAAGCCGCCGATTCGGGAACGCGGAGCCGCGGAACTTCTCCGCGGGCGGGGGAGGGTGGGGAGGTGTACATAGTGCCATCCGTAGCGGCCGTTTACAGGAAAACGGAGGAATATATCTATCTGTAATATATAACCATATAACAATTACAGCACGAACACTTATCTTCCCCTAGTCCCATCTACAGTACCTGCACTCAGACCATAACCCTCCATTCCTTTCCCATCCATATACCTATCCAATTTATTTTTAAATTATAAAATCGAACCTGCCTCCACCACTTCCACTGGAAGCTCATTCCACACAGCTACCACTCTCTGAGTAAAGTCAAGTCAAGTCAAGTCAAGTCAAGTTTAATCGTCACATACACATACGAGATGTGCAGTGAAATGAAAAGTGGCAATGCTCGCGGACTTTGTGCAAAAAGACAAACAAACAAATAACCAAACAAACTATAAACACAATCATGAACACACACATATTCTTTTACATATTAAATATTGGAAGGAAAAAGGTTCAGTAAAGTTCGTCCCTGGTGAGATTTACAGTCCGAATGGCCTCTGGGGAGAAACTCCTTCTCAACCTCTCCGTTCTCACAGCATGGCAACGGAGGCGTTTGCCTGACCGTAGCAGCTGGAACAGTCCGTTGCTGGGGTGGAAGGGGTCTCCCATGATTTTATTGGCTCTGGATTTGCACCTCCTGATGTATAGTTCCTGCAGGGGGGCGAGTGAAGTTCCCATAGTGCGTTCGGCCGAACGCACTACACTCTGCAGAGCCTTCTTGTCCTGGGCAGAGCAATTCCCAAACCAGATGGTAATATTTCCCGACAATATGCTTTCTACAGCCGCTGAATAGAAGCACTGGAGAACCCTCGGAGACACTCTGAATTTACTCAATTGCCTGAGGTGGTAAAGGCGCTGCCTTGCCTTACTCACGAGTGCTGCGGCGTGTGATGTCCATGTTATATCCTCAGAGATGTGGACTCCCAGATATTTAAAACAGCTCACCCTATCCACAGTATCCCCATTTATCCTCAATGGTGTGTACGTCCTCAGATGATGCCCTAAAGTCCGCGATCAGCTCCTTCGTTTTTTTGATGTTCAAGAGGAGGCTGTTATCCTGGCACCAGAGTGCTA
Organism: Amblyraja radiata; assembly: GCF_010909765.2. Classification (NCBI taxonomy): domain Eukaryota; kingdom Metazoa; phylum Chordata; class Chondrichthyes; order Rajiformes; family Rajidae; genus Amblyraja; species Amblyraja radiata. The sequence goes on from NW_022630156.1 coordinate 251,330, forward strand.
GATCAGCCACCTCCTCTCGGTAGGCCTTCTCATCGTTGTCTGAGATCAGGCCCACCACCACAGTGCCATCAGCAAACTTAATTATTGAGTTGGAGCTGAACTTAGCCACACAGTCATGTGTGTACAGGGAGTACAATAGGGGGCTGAGGACGCAACCCTGGGGCGATCCTGTGCTCAGGGTGAGGGACTTCGATGTATTCCCTCCCATCTTGACTACCTGGGGCCTGGCGGTGAGAAAGTCCAGGACCCAGGCACACAGGGAGGTGTTGAGCCCCAATTCCAGTAGCTTCCGGGCCAGTCTGGTGGGGACTATCGTGTTGAAGGCTGAACTGAAGTCTATGAACAGCATCCTCACGTAGCCCCCCTTCTGGCTGTCAAGATGAGAGAGAGCAGTGTGCAAAACCTGGGAGACCGCATCGTCCGTGTATCTGTTCGGACGGTATGCGAACTTTAACGGGTCCATGTTGCAAGGGAGGAAGGCGCAGATGTGTTTCTTCACCAGCCTCTCAAAGCATTTCATGACTACCGAGGTAAGGGCCACCGGACGGTAGTCATTCAGACAGGCTGGGGAGGCATTTTTTGGTGCCGGTACAATGATGGATTTTTTGAAGCAGGCAGGGACCACGGACTTGTCAGGGAGAGGTTGAATATTGCAGTGAGCACCGGAGCTAGCTGCGTAGCACAGGACTTGAGTACTCGCCCCGAAATGCCATCTGGGCCTGCAGCTTTCCTCGTGTTCACCCGTGTCAGAGCCCTCCTCACGTCGTGCTCGAACAGCGAGAATGTGTGCACAATCCTCCCTGCAGCTTCGATAGCCGGCCCGCTGGAGGTATTGTCGATAATCGGCAGACCTGGGGTGGTGTTGCCCATCTCGAAACGAGCATAAAAGGAGTTCAGGTCATCAGATAGGGAGGTGCCGGCACTTGCGGATGAGGGTGGGGTGCTCCGGTAGTGGTTACAGTCCGTAGCCCCTGCCACAGGCGCCTGGTGTCCTGCTGCTCCATCTGTGACTCCATCTTGTCCCTGTACCTCCTTTTTGCGTCCTTCATCGCCCTTCGCAGTCGGTAGGACTCTGCCTTGTAGACGTCCATGTTTCCTGATGCCAGGCCCGAGTTGTAGGCAGCGGTGCGAGCATTCAGGGCCACACGAACAGACCTGTCTACCCAGAGCTTTTGGTTCGGAAAGGTGCTTACCCTTACCGTGGGGACGATGTTGTCGGTTACTGTTGCGATGAAGTCCGTGACTGCTTGCGCGAACTCACTGACGTCACTGGAACTTGCTTGGAACATATTTCAGTCGACATCGCCCAGTGCATCTTGCAGCATGGCCTCTGACTGGTCAGACCATCGCTTTACGTCCCTCGTCTCTACCGCTTCCCGAACTATCCTCTGTTTATACTCCAGCAGCAGAAAAATGGCAGCGTGGTCAGATTTTCCTAGGGGAGGGAGTGAAACGGCCTTGTAGCCTTTCCTGAACGGCATGTAGCAGTGGTCCAAAGTTATCTCCCCCCTGGTGGCACACGTGATGTGTTGGTACAAGTTCGACATGACCTTCTTGAGATTTGATTTATTAAAATCTCCAGCCACCTCCATAGCCGCATCCGGTTACTTGTTTTGATGTCGACATAGCACATCGTGTAGGGCTGAAAGTGCCACGTCGGTGTCCGCCTGCGGTGGAATGTAGACGGCTGTGATGATCACTGAGCCGAACTCCCGGGGGAGGTAGAATGGGCGGCATGAGATCGTCAGGTGCATTAGGTCCGGCGAGCAGGAACGGGAAAGCATCTTGATATTTCCAGGGTTGCACCAGTTGTTATTGGTCATGAAGCAGACTCCTCCACCCTTGGATTTCCCAGATGCTTCTGTTCTGTCAGCACGGTGGACAGTGAAGGACTCGATTGGGCAGATTACCTGATCCGGAATCAGTGAGGTCAGCCATGTTTCAGTCAGGCAGAGGATGTTGCAGTCCCTTATGTCCCGCTGGAATCTGATCCTCGCCCTGAGGTCATCCAGCTTGTTTTCCAGGGACTGGGCATTCCCCAGAAGAATGCTGGGCAGAGGGGAACGAAAGGCTTGCGCTCTCAGCCTATTCCGAATCCCCCCCCCCCCCCCCCCCCCCCCCCCGCTTCCCTCGATGTTTTCTCCGGGTTTTCCTTGTAGCCGAGCTCCCATTGTTGCTGCAGCAGCTTCTGTTGATCTCTGCTGGCCACGCTGGATCAGTAGGTACAGAGTTTTAAAAGTCTCCGTTTGCCCTAGAGTTTAGATTTAAGAGGGTTTCCCTGCCATATTTTGTTAGTACTAGGGAGTTAGAACTTAGAAATAAGTTAAAAAGGACCATGAAAGTTAAAAACACACACAATTTTTGCGGAGCTGCCACAACGGCGACTGGACAGGGCCGCGCCACCCCCCCCTCATGTTACCCCTAAACTTCTGTCCCTTAATTCTGAAGTCATGACCTCTTGTTTGAAACTTCCCTACTCTCAATGGGAAAAGCTTATCCACGTCAACTCTGTCTATCCCTCTCATCAGCTTAAATACCTCTATCAAGTCCCTCCTTAACCTTCAGCGCACCAATGAATAAAGACCTAACGTATTCAACCTTTCTCTGTAACTTAGTTGCTGAAACCAAGGCAACATTCTAGTAAATCTCCTCTGTACTCTCTCTATTTTGTTGACATCCTTCTCCTCTTTCCCCCATCCTCTCTCCCCCGGCCTCTTCTCCCCCCTTCCTCTCTCCGCCCTCCTCTCTCCCCGCCTCCTCTGCCCCCTCCTTCTCTCCCCCCTCCTCTTTCCCCCCCTCCTCTCTCTCCCCCCTCTCCTCTCTCCCCCTCTCTTCTCTCCCCCTCTCCTCTCCCCCTCCTCTCCTCTCCTCCCCTCCTTCCCTCTCCCCCTCCCCTCTCCTCTCCCCCGCTCCTCTCTCCCCTCTCCTCTCCCCCTCCATCTCCTCTCGCCCCCAGTCCCCTCTTCCCCCTCCCCCTCCCCCTCTGCTCTCGCCCTCCACCCCTCTCCTCTCATCCCCGTCTCCTCTCCCCCCTCTCCTCTCCCCCCTCTCGTCTACCCCCTCTCCTCCTCTCCCCCTCTCCTCCTCTCCCCTCTCCTCTATCCCCCTCTCCTCCTCTCCCCCCCCTCACTCCCCCCCTCTCCTCTCCCCCCCTCTCCTCTCACCCCCTCTCCTTCTCCCCCCCTCTCCTCTCCCCCCCTCTCCTCGCCCCCTCTTCCTCTCCCCCCTCTCCTTCCCTCCACCTCTCCTCTCCACCCCCTCTCCTCTCCCCCCCTCTCCTCTCCCCCCTCACCACACCCCCCATCTCCTCCCCCCACTTTCTCTCTCCCCTCTTTTTCTCCCCCTCCTCCCCTCCATCCCCTTCCCCACCGTCCCTCCCCTAAACCCCCCTCCCCTCCTCACACCCCTACCCCGTTCCCCTTCACAACCCTCCCTCCCCCTCCTAGCTCCCCACCTCTCCCCGCCCCTCATCTCACCCCCTCTCAGCACCCCTCTCTCCCCCCTCTCCCCCCTCTCTCTATCTCCCCTCCTCCCCTCCACCCCCTCCCGCACCTCCCCTCCCTCCCATAAATCCCCTCCCCTCCACACATCCCTACCCTCGTCCCTCCACTCTCCCCCCTCTTTGCTCCCCACCTCTCCCCCTCACCCCCCTCTCAGCAGCCCCTCTCTTTCCCCCTCACTCTCACCCTCTCTCTCTCTCCTCCCCTCCTCCCCCACCTTTCCCTCCTCACCCACCCTCCCTCTTCTCCTCCTCAACACCCCCTGTCCATCTTGCCCCTCTCTCGGTGTCTCTGTCTCTCTCTCTGCCCCTTCTCTCTCTGCCCTCACTCTCTGCCCCCGCCTCCCCCTCTCTAGATGTGACTGCAAGTTGGGGGCTATGCGTCAGTAGATAGGGTGGTTATGGGGTAAACGGAGCAAATGAATAATATTCATATAATATCAAGGGGGGTAATTAGCGTGAGTGCGGGGGGATGTAGTTAGTGTGTGACGCTGCACGCCACATCCTCTCCCCCCCACAACCGCACATTGGGGGAACAGACCCAACGGGTCTGCACTTGGTCTAGTATTTCTTATAGTGCAGTGACCAGAACTGCACACAATGTTCCAAGTGTTATTTATATCATGTTTTTTTAAATAATATAATATATTATTATATTATTATACCTATATTACTATCTGGAATATATATAGGTATAATGATATCTAGTTTAAATGGACTGCAACACGGAAATAGGCTGCCCATCGTGTAATATGGGCATTGGCCACTAGATGGCGCATACTTTCCCAGATCTCATTTTCTAATTAGTTTAATTAATTGATGTGCAACTTTCGGCAATGACGAGTTATGCCTTCCTTCTCAATTATATTTCATCTAAATCTGTGGAAAATGGCATGTAGTTTGATGACTTGGGTCAAGAAAACTAATTTCTAGACACATTTCTGATGCTCGGCCTACAGCCTAAACCTGACAAACTTATCCACCATTACTCTCTGGTATCTCCCATTCAGCCACTCTTGAATCCATCTTGCTACTCCACTATTAATACCCAACAATTGAAACTTCTTAACCAACCTTCCATGTGGAACCTTGTCAAAGGCCTTACTGAAGTCCATATAGACAACATCCACCGCTTTACCCTCAACAATTTCCCTCGTAACCTCTTCAAAAAATTCAAGAAGATTAGTCAAACATGACCTCCCAGGCACAACTCCATGTTGACTGTTCCTAATCAGACCCTGTTTATCCAGATGATTATATATATTATCTCTAAGTATCCTTTCCATTAATTTGCCCACCACTGACGTCAAACTAACAGGTCTATAATTGCTAGGTTTACTCTTAGAACCCTTTTTACCAATGGAACAACATGCGCAGCTTCCCTCAATGTCCTAGGGAATATCCTGTCAGGACCTGGCGACTCATCCACTTTTATATTTTACAAAAGTGTCAGTACTTCCTCTTCTTTGATCCTCATAGTTTCCATAGCTACTCTACTTGTTTCTCTTACCTCACATAATTCAATATCCTTCTCCTTGGTGAATACCGAAGAAAAGAAATTGTTCAATATCTCCCCCATCTCTTTAGGCGCTGCAGATAGCTGCCCACTCTGACTCTCTAATGGACCAATTTTATCCCTCGTTATTCTTTTGCTATTAATATAGCTGTAGAAACCCTTTGGATTTACTTTCACCTTACTTGCCAAAGCAACCTCATATCTTCTTTTAGCTTTTCTAATTTCTTTCTTAAAATTCTTTTTACTTTCTTTATACTCCTCAAGCACCTCATTTACTCCATGCTGCCTATAAATATTGTAGATCTCTCTTTTTCCGAGCCGTGTCCAATTTCCCTTGAAAACCATGGCACTTTCCGATTATTACTCTTTCCTTTCAACTGAACAGGGACATAAAGATTCTACACTCTTAAAATTTCTCCTTTAAATGTCCTACATTTCTCTACTACATTCTTCCCATAAAACAAAATTACCCAATTCACTCCTTTTAAATCCTTTCGCATCTCCTCAAAGTTAGCCTTTTTCCAATCAAAAATCTCAACCCTTTGTCCGGTTCTGACCTTCTCCATAATTATATTGAAACTAATGGTATTGTGATCATTGGACGCGAAGTGCTCCCCAACACATACCTCCGTCAACTAACCTGCCTCCTTTCCTAACAGGAGGTCCAGCACTGCCCCTTCTCTAGTAGGTACCTCTATGTATTGCTGCAAGAAACTATCCTGCACACATTTTACAAACTCCAATCCATCCAGCCCTTTTTCTGAAGAAGGGGTTCGGCCTGAAACGTTGCCTATTTCCTTCGCTCCATAGATGCTGCTACACCCGCTGAGTTTCTCCAGCATTTTTGTGTTCCAGCCCTTTTACAGAATGTGTTTCCCAGTCTATGTGACCCGTTAATCCCTACTCTCTGTTTCATGTCTGCCAACCAATTTTGTATCCATGTCAGCACTCTACCCCCAATAGCTTATGCCCTAAATTACCTGCATGCTTACGTTCAGTCACTGTGGTACCCGTTGTACTTCCGCTTTTCCCAATTTAACACCATTTAGATAATAATCTGCCTTCCTGTTTCTGTTACCAAAGTGGATAACCTCACATTTATCCACATTAAACTGCATCTACCATGCATCTGCCCACTCCCCCAACCTGTCCAAGTCACCCTGCATTATCATAGCATCCTCCTCACAGTTCACACTGCCACCCAGCTTTGTGTCATCTGCAAATTTGCTAATGTTGCTTTTAAATCTCTTCATTGATGTATATGGTAAATAGCTGCGGTCCCAGCACCGAGCCTTGCGGTACCCCACTAGTCACTGCCTGCCATTCTGAAAGGGACCCGTTAATCCCTACTCTGTGTTTCCTGTCTGCCAACCAATTTTCTATCCGTGTCAGCACTCTACCCCAAATACCCTATGCACTAAATTTGCCCACTAATCTCTCATGTGGAACCTTATCAAATGCTTTCTGAAAGCTCAGGTGCACTACATCCACTGGCTCTCCCTTGTCCATTTTCCTAGTTACATCCTCAAAAAATTCCAGAAGATTAGTCAAGCATGATTTCCCCTTCTTAAATCCATGCTGACTCGGACCGATCCTGTTACTGCTATCCAAATATACGGCTATTTCATCTTTTATAATTGACTCCAGCATCTTCCCCAGCAGCAATGTCACGCTAACTGGTGTATAATTCCCCGTTTTCTCTCTCCCGCCTTTCTTAAAAAGTGCGACAACATTAACTACCCTCCAATCCACAGCAACTGATCCTGAATCTATGGAACATTGGAAAATGATCACCAATGTATCCACAATTTCTAGAGCCACTTCCTTAAGTACTCTGGGATGCAGACCATCAGGCCCTGGGGATTTATCAGCCTTCAGTCCCATCAGTCTACCCAACACCATTTCCTGCCTAATGTGGATTTCCATCAGTTCCTCCGTCACCCCAGATCCTCTGGCCACTAGTACATCAGGAAGATTGTTTGTGTCCTCCTTAGTGAAGATGGATCCAAAGTACCTGTTCAACTCATCTGCCATTTCCTTGTTCCCCATAATAAATTTACCCTTTTCAGTCTTCAAGAGTCCAACTTTGGTCTTAACTAATGTTTTCCTCTTCACATACGTAAAGAAGGAACAGCAGATGCCGGTTTACAAAGAGAGACACAATCTCCTGGAGTAACTTGCACGTCTGGAGAGCATGGACAGGCAACATTCTAGGTCAGGACCCTTCTTCAGACAGCTTGGTGTGGGAGGGTGGAGAAAGTTGGAAAGGAGAGGTGGGAGTGGTCGCCGTAGATTCCCTTCTCTCCACAGATGCGGCCTGACCCACTGAGTTCCTCCACCGCTTTAGAGGGAATGGACAGACGACGTTTTGAGTCAGGACCCTTCTTCAGACTGAGTGGAGAGGGTGGGGAGGAGGAAGCTGGAAAAGACAGATGGGGGCTGGACAAAGCCTGGCAAGTTACAGGTGGACACAAAATGCTGGAGTAACTCAGCGGGACAGGCAGCATCTCTAGAGAGAAGGAATGGGTGACGTTTCAGGTTGAGACCCTTTTTCAGAAGTGATAGATGTCAGATGTGGGAGGTCATGGAGTCTGATAGCCCTCCAGACGTCCACATCTGCGCCAGGTGCGTCGAGATGGGGGTCCTAAGGGACCGGATTAGGAACCTGGAGCAGCAGCTCGATGACCTCTGTCTGGTCAGGGAGAGTGAGGAGGTCATAGCGAGGAGTTACAGAGAGGTGGTTACTCCAAGACCACGGGAGACAGACATGTGGGTCACGGTTAGGAGGGGCAACGGGCAGAGGCAGGGACTAGAGAGTACCCAGTGGCTGTACACCTTGGCAATAAGTACTCCTGTTTGAGTACTGTTGGGGGGGACAGCCTACCTGGGGGTAGCGACAGTGGCCGGGCCTCCGGTACAGATACCGGCCCTGTTGCTCAGAAGGGTAAGGAAAAGAAGAGGAGGGCAGTAGTAATAGGGGACTCTATAGTTATGGGGTCAGATAGGCGATTCTGTGGACGCAGTCAGGAGACCCGGAAGGTAGTTTGCCTCCCTGGTGCCAGGGTCTGGGATGTGTCTGAACGTGTCCACGATATCCTGAAATGGGAGGGAGAGGAGCCCGAGGTCATGGTACATATAGGTACCAATGACATAGGTTCAAAAAGAGAAGAGGTCCTGAAAGGAGAATTTAGGGAGTTAGGAGGATAGTTAAGGAAAAGGACCGCAAAGGTAACAATTTTAGGATTACTGCCTGTGTCACGCGACAGTGAGAGTAGGAATGGAGCGAGGTGGAGGATAAATGCATGGCTGAGGGACTGGTGCAGTGGGCAGGGATTCAAGTTTCTGGATCATTGGGACCTCTTTTGGGGAAGGTGTGATCTGTACAAAAAGGACGGGGTGCACTTGAACCCGAGGGGGACCAATATCCTGGCGGGTAGATTTGCAAAGACTACTGGGGAGACTTTAAACTGGAACGGTTGGGGGGAGGGACTCATCTAGAGAACGCTAGTAGACAGTGTGTGAGGCAGAGAAGGGAAGCACTCAGACCCAACATGTAGGGGGGAAAGAAGAAAAATATAATAAACTGAGATAAAGAGATGGTGGGTTTCTTAAATGTGTGAGCAGAGAGACAGAGGGATGTAAGATGAGGGAAGAAGCAATAGGTAGCAAGGTAAAAGTAAAAGTGGCAGGCAGACACATCCAGGGCAAAAATCAAAAAGGGCCACTTTTCAACATAATTGTATAAGGGGTAAGAGTTTTGTGAAAACAAGCCTGAAGGCTTTGTGTCTCAATGCAAGGAGCATTCGTAATAAGGTGGATGAGTTGAATGTGCTGATGATAATGATTAATGACCATGATATAGTTGGGATCACGGAGACATGGCTCCAGGGTGACCAAGGCCGGGAGCTGAACATCCAGGGATATTCAATATTCAGGAGGGATAGACAGAAAGGAAAATGATGTGGGGTAGCGTTGCTGGTTGGAGAGGAGATTAATGCAATAGAAAGGAAGGACATTAGCTTGGAGGATGTGGGATCGATATGGGTAGAGCTGCGAAACACTAAGGGTAAGAAAACGCTAGTGGGATTTGTGTACAGACCACCAACAGTAGTGTTCAAGAAGAAACTGCAGATGCTGGAAGATCGAAGGTACACAAAATTGCTGGAGAAACTCAGCGGGTGCAGCAGTATCTATGGAGCGAAGGAAATAGGCGACGTTTCGGGCCGAAACCCTTCTTCAGACTGATGGGGGGTGGGGGGGAAGAAGGAAGGAACCTGTTTATCTTCCTGCTTCCCCCCATCCCCCATCAGTCTGAAGAAGGATTTCGGCCCGAAACGTCGCCTATTTCCTTCGCTCCATAGATGCTGCTGCACCCGCTGAGTTTCTCCAGCAATGTTGTGTATCTAACAGTAGTAGTTGAGTTGGGAATGGCATCAAATAGGAAATTAGAAATGCGTGCAACAAAGGTAATGTTATAATGTGTGACTTCAATCTACAAATAGATTGCGTGAATCAAATTGGCAGGATACTGTGGAAGATGATTTCTTGGAATGTAGCGGGATAGTTTTCTAAACCAACATGTAGATGAAACAATGAGAGAGCAGGCTATTCTAGACGGGGCATTGAGTAATGAGGATAGGTCAGTTAGCAGTCTTGCTGTGCGTGGCCCCTTGGGCAAGAGGGACCATAATGTGGTTGAGTTCTTCATTGGGATGGAGAGTGACATAATTAATTCTGAAACAAGGGTTCTGAACTTAAAGAAAGGTAACTTTGAGGGTATGAGGCGTGAGTTGGCCTAGATAGACTGGCAATTGATTCTTAAAGGGTTGACGGTGGATATGCAATGGAAGGCATTTAAAGACTGCATGGATGAACTACAACAATTGTTCATCCCAGTTTGGCACAAGAATAAATCAGGGTTAGTGCATTCGTGGATAAGATAGATAGATAGATATAATTTAATTGCCACACAACCAAGGTCGGTGGAATTTGGATTGCCAGCAGCGGTACAATAATAAAGAGCACAACCACAATAAAACATTTTTACACACACATCCACCACAGCATTCGTCGCTGTGGTGGAAGGCACAGAGCTTGGCCAGTCCTCCTCCATTTTCCCCCGTGGTCGGGAACTCCACCCTCCACAGCCGTTGCTGCGGGCGTCCAGATGGTAAGGGACAAAGTCAAAGTCAAGGTGAGTCCAGGATCGGCTCTTCCCAACCAGAGACCGCGGCTTCAGGCTGGTGTAGGCCGCAGGCCGGCGGTCAATGTTTTAAAGTACCTGCCGTGCCGCAGCCGGAAGCACCGCAGTCTGCAGGGCCGGCGGTCGAAGCTCCCCTCCAGGGGAGGTGGTAAGTCCATGCCGCACCCGCGGTAGAAGACGGCCGTGGGACGGCGGTGGAAGCTTCTTCTTCACCCCGGGTCCCCCACGAGGGATCCCGGGCTGTAGACGCCGCACCAGCTGGAGTTCTGCAGACTGCGGCTTCAGGCTGCCGGCTGCCGCGGGCCAGCATAACGGAGCGCTCCCCTCCTGCGAGTCCCAGCGAGGTCTCACCCGCTCCGTGCCGAGAGTCCACGCTGCGCCCGCCGCTGAAGCCCCTAGCGCGTCTCCGGGAAAGGCCGCGCCGATCCTTGCTGTTAGGACACGGGGTTGGCGACCTGAAAAAAGTCGCCTCTCCATGGAAGAGGCGGCCGAAATGGTTTCCCCCTTACCCCCCCACACCACCCCCCACACATAACACACAAAGAAACATTAAAAACAGACTTTTAAACATACTAAAAAAATAAAAAATGTTGAAAAAAAACGGACACGCTGCCGACAGGCTGCTGCCAGTGCAGCGCCCCCCTACATCTGTGGATGTAGATAACAAAGGAAATCTGGTATAATATCAAAACAAAAGATGAGACATACAAATTAGTCAGAAAAAGCAGCCTACCAGAGGACTGGAAGAAATTCAGAGTCCAGCAGAGGAGGACAAAGAGCTTAATTAGGAAAGGGAAATTAGATTATGAAAGAAAACTGTCAGGGAACATAAAAACTGACTGCAAAAGTTTTAATAGATATGTGAAGAAAAAAAGATTAGTTAAAACAAATGTAGGTCCCTTGCAGTCAGAAACAGGTGAATTGATCATGGGGAACAGGGACATGGCAGATCAATTGAATAACTATATTGGTTCTGTCTTCACTAACGAAGACTTAAATAATCTGCCGGAAATAGCAGGGGACCGGGGGTCAAATGAGATGGAGGAACTGAGTGAAATCCAGGTTAGCCGGGAAGTGGGGTTAGGTAAATTGAATGGAATAAAGGCCGATAAATCCCCAGGGCCAGATAGGCTGCATCCCAGAGTACTTAAGGAAGTAGCTCCAGAAATAGTGGATGCATTAGTGATAATTTTTCAAAACTCTTTAGATTCTGGAGTAGTTCCTGAGGATTGGAGGGTAGCTAATGTAACCCCGGTTTTAAAAAAGTGAGTGAGAGAGAGAAAACGGGGAATTCCAGACCAGTTAGTCTAACATCAGTAGTGGGGCAACTGTCAGTTATTAAAGATGGAGTAGCAGCTCATTTGGAAAGTGGTGAAATCATTGGACAAAGTCAGCATGGATTTATGGAAGGTAAATCATGTCTGACAAATCTGATAGCATTTTTCGAGGATGTAACTAGTAGAGTGGATACGGGAGAACCAGTGGATGTGGTATATCTGGACTTTCAGAAGGCTTTCGACAAGGTCCCACATAAGAGATTAGTATACAAACTTAAAGCACACGGTTTTGGGGGTTCAGTATTGATGTGGATAAAGAACTGGCTTGCAGACAGGAAGCAACGAGTAGGGGAAAACGGGTACTTTTCAGAATGGCAGGCAGTGACCAGTGGGGCACCGCAAGGCTCAGTGCTGGGACCCCAGCGATTTACAATATATATTAATGATTTGGACGAGGGAATTGAATGCAACATCTCCAAGTTTGCGGATGACATGAAGCTTGGGGGCAGTGTTCGCTGTGAGGAGGATGCTTGGATGCTGCAAGGTGACTTGGTTAAGATGGGTGTGTGGGCAAATGCATGGCAGATGCAGTATAAAGTGGATAAATGTGAGGTTATCCATGCTGGTGGCAAAAACAGGAAAGTAGAATATTATCTGAATGGTGGCCGATTAGGAAAAGGGGAGATGCAACGAGACCTGGGTGTCATGGTACACCAGTCATTGAAAGTAGGCATGCAGGTGCAGCAGGCAGTGAAGAAAGCGAATGGTATGTTAGCATTCATAACACAAAGATTTGAGTATAGGAGTAGGGAGGTTCTACTGCAGTTGTACAGGGTCTTGGTGAGACCACACCTGGAGTATTGCGTACAGTTTTGGTCTCCTAATCTGAGGAAAGATGACCAATGTTCACATATGTCCAATCGAAATGGATTCATTTACATATGCCTTTGCAGGAGCCCCAGGCCCTGGTGAACGTTCCATCGTGTGATGTCACAATGCCCAATGCTCAAAGACATTCTTGCCATAGAGGGAGTACAGAGAAGGTTCAACAAAATGATTCCTGGGATGTCAGGACTTTCATATGAAGAAAGACTAGATAGACTCGGCTAGTACTCGCTAGAATTTAGAAGATTGAAGGGGGATCTTATAGAAACTTACAACATTCTTAAGGGGTTGCACAGGCTAGATGCAGGAAGATTGTTCCCGTTGTTGGGGAAGTGCAGAACAAGGGTCACAGTTTAAGGATAAAGGGGAAATATTTTTGGACTGAGATGAGAAAAACATTTTTCACACAGAGAGTGGTGAATCTGTGGAATTATCTGCCACAGAATGTAGTTGAAGCCAGTTCATTGGCTATATTTAAGCTATATTTTATACGTGGCCCTTGTGGCTAAAGGGATCAGGGGGTATGGCGAAAAGGCAGGTACAGGATACTGAGTTGGATGATCAGTCATGATCATATTGAATGGCGGTGCAGGCTCGAAGGGCCGAATGGCCTACTCCTGCACCTGTTCTCTATGTTTCTATGATAGGTGGATATAAGTGAGGGAGACAGAAGATACTGCAGATGCTGGAATCTTGCATAGAACACAATTTAGTTAGATGACCAGAATCTCTTGCCCAGAGTCGGGGGATCGAGGACCAAAGGACATGGGTTCAAGGTGAAAGAAAAAGATTTAAAAGGAAACTGAGGGGTAACTTTTTCACACAGTTGGGAGTATGGAACAAACTGTCAGAGGAGGTAGTTGAGGCTGTGATTATCCCAAGAAACAGTTAGACAATTACATGGACAGGACAAGTTTGGAGGGATATGGAACAAACACAAGCAGGTGGGATTAGTGTAGCTGGGACATGTTAGTCGGTGTGGGCAAGTTGGGCCGAAGGGCCAGCATCTGTGGAGAAAATGGATAGGTGACATTTCAGAGTGCTGGATTAACTCAGCGGGTCAGGCAGCATATCTGGAGACAAGAATTGGGTGACGTTTAGGGTCGACACTGAAGATGGGTCTCGACCCTGAAACGTTACCCATTCCTTCCAGCATTTTGTGTCTACCTAAACAGTACCTATCTATCCACGTGGCGGTGTGCCAGCAGGCTGGAGGAGCGGGCAAAGGCCTTGCCGCAGAGCGGGCAGGTGAAGGGGCGCTGGCCGGTGTGGACTCGTCGGTGCTCCAGCAGGTGGTCAAGGCAGGTGAAACCCTTGCCACACTCAGCGCACACATAAGGTCTCACTTCGGTTTGTATCTGCTGGTGCTCCCGCAGCCGCTATGCTCTCTTGTCACAGTGGGAGCAGCTGGTCTTCGGCATGGGGCCGCCGGTGCTGCCGCAACAGTCGTGAGGTGTCAAACTCCTCACCGCAGTACGGACAGTCGAAGGGCTGGCCATTGGTGTGCACGCACTGGTGAGCCAGGGTGTGGGAGGCCATGGTAAAGCGCTCTCCACACACCGGGCTGGGACCGGGACGGTCGCCGGAGAGCACCCGCTGGTGGGACAACAGTCTGGTGGAGCTGGTGAAGCCCTTGCCGCTCTGGGCGCAGGTGTATGGGCGCTCGCCGGTGTGGGTGCGCTGGTGGGATAGCAGATTGCAAGAGCAATTGAAGCCCTTGCCGCACTGGGTGGGGGTGTAGGGGCGCTCGCTGGTGTGGGTGCGCTGGTGGGACAGAAGCTTGGTGGAGCAGGTGGATCCCTTGCCGCACTGGGCGCAGGTGTAGGGGCGCTCACCGGTGTGGGTGCGCTGGTGCTTCAGCAGGGTGGCGGAGAGTTGCACTTACTCCCATCATCACCAAGTGCTTCGAGAGGCTGGTCCTGGCACACCTCAAAGGCTTCCTACCTCCCACACTGGATACCTATCAGTTCGCCTACCGCAAGAACAGGAGTACAGAGATGCCATCTCAACGGCACTTCACTCCGCCCTCTCCCACCTCGACAACAGAGACATCTACGTAAGAATGCTGTTCATCGATTATAGCTCAGCATTCAACACCATTATACCCTCAACACTGATCACCAAACTCAGCGACCTGGGCATCGACCCCTCCCTCTGCAACTGGATATTGGACTTTCTAACCAACAGACCCCAGTCTGTTAGGTTAGACAAACACACCTCTTCAACCCTCACCCTGAACACCGGCGTTCCACAGGGCTGTGTGCTGAGCCCCCTCCTCTAGTCCCTCCTCACCAACGACTGCACACCTGTATATGGCACTCTCAACATCATCAAATATGCAGATGATACAACGGTGATTGGCCTCATCAGCAACAACGATGAGTCGGCCTATCGGAAGGATTTCCAGCTCCTAGCAGCATGGTGCGCTGACAACAACCTGGCCCTTAACTCCAAGAAGACCAAGGAGCTCATTGTAGTCTTCAGAAGGTCTAGGGGCGGCACGAAACTCCCATCCATATTAACATGACGGAGGTGCAACGTGTCTCCATCTTCAGGTTGCTGGGGGTCAACATCACCGATGACCTCTCTTGGACCCACAATACCTCAACACTGGTCAACAACAACAATCAACAACAACAACAATCAGTTGTATTCGTCACATTGCACATAAAGTGCAAGTGAAATGAATTTGTCAGCAGCGGTACAATGATAAAGAACACACAATACACAATAAAAATGTAACACAAACATCCACCACAGCATTGATCACTGTGGTGGAATGCACAAAATTTGGCCAGTCCTCCTCCATTTCCCCCCGTGGTCAGGACCAGAGTCCAGAGTCAGTCCAGGATCGATTCTTCCTCACTGGAGACCGCGGCTTTAGTTTGGTGTAGGCCGCAGGCCGGCGGTCGAGATTTAAAGTCCAGAAGCACCGCAGACCACAGGGCTGGCGGTCGAAGCTCCCCTCCAGGGGTCCACGTCGGGTCCGCGGTAGAAGTTGGCCGCGGGCCAGCAGTGGAAGCTTCTTCTCCCGGGTCCCGAGGGATCCCGGGCTGGGGACGCCGCGCCAGCTGGAACTCTGCAGACCACAGCTTCAGGTTGCCGGCTGCCGCGGGCCAGCGAAACGGAGCGCTCCCCTCCAGCGAGCCCCAGCGAGGGCTCGCCTGCTCCACGCCAAGAGTCCACGTTGCGCCCGCCGCTGAAGCCCCGGGTGCGTCTCCGTGAAAGGCCGCCCGATCCTCGTTGTTGGGCCACGGGGGAGGTAACCTGGAAAAAGTCACCTCTCCGTGGAGGAGGCGACCAAAGCGGTTTCCCCCTCACCCCCACCGCCGCCCCCCACACCACCCCCCACACAAGACACACAAAGAAACACAAAAAACATACTTTAAAACATACTAAAAAAACAAAAAAAGTTGGAAAAAAACGGACACGCTGCTGACAGGGCGCCGGCTTGCAGCGCCCCCACCGAAGAAGGCTCACCTGAAGAGACTAAAGAAGGTCCATCTGTCTGCTCATTTTCTGGCGAACTTCTACCGCTGCACCATCGAGAGCATCCTTACCAACTGTATCACAGTATGGTATGGCAACTGCTCTGTCTCCGACCGGAAAGCACTGCAGAGGGTGGTGAAAACTGCCCAACGCATCACCAGTTCCTCACTCCCCTCCATTGAGTCTGTCCAAAGCAAGCGATGTCTGCGATGGGCGCGCAGCATCTCGGTGATTGCCAGTCACCCCCCCCCCCCCACCCCCCACACCTTCCCCCAGAACATTGCACTACTACGACTGTATGTACGTATATATATTTATTGCTCATTATTCTATGTTCGCTCTTCTGGGGAGATGCTAACTGCATTTCGTTGTCTCTGTACTGTACACTGCACAATGACAATAAAGATTGAATCTTGAATCTTGAATCCTGGAGAGGGTGAATCCCTTGCCGCACTGGGCGCAGGTGAAGAGGCGCTCGCCGGTGTGGGTGCGCTGGTGGGACAGCAGTTGACAGGATTGGGAGAAGCCCTTGCGCATTAGCTGCAGGTGTAGGGCGCTTCCCCGGTGTGGGTGTGCTGGTGGGACATCAGCGTGGCGGAGCTGGTGAAACCTTTGCCGCACTGGGCGCAGGTGTAGGTCCGCTCCGCGGTGTGGGTGCGCTGGTGGGACTTCAGCGTGCCGGAGCGGGTGAAACCCTTGCGGCACTGGGCGCAGGTGCAGGGACGCTCCCCGGTGTGCACACGCCTGTGCACCTTCAGGTCCAGTGATCACTTGAAGCCTTTGCCGCAGTCGGAGCAGGTGAAGGGTCGGTCACTGCTGTGCACCGGCCGGTGCTCCTGCAGCCCCGACAACTGGGCAAAGTTCTTGCCGCAGGTGGAGCAGTCAAAGGGCTTCTCGCTCGTGTGCACACGCAGGTGTCTTTTCAGGTTTGGCGCTGACTTGAAGCTCTTGTCGCAGGCGGAGCAGGTGAACGGTCTCTCACATGTGGTCGTAGCGGATGCAACTCTTGCCGCATTCTGAGCAGTGGAAGGGGCGTTCTCCCATGTGAACCCGCCGGTGGATCTCCAGCTGGCTTGGGCTTTGCCAGACCTTGCCACACACGTCACACTCATAACGCTTCTCCTTGTTGTGCCCCGTCATGTGGTCCTCCATAGAAGCTCAGCCCGCACACGGAGTAGTTCTGGGGGGGGGGGGGGGGGGCTCAACAGCAACCTGGCCGCCCTCAATGGCCGCTCTCGTCCCCGTCTCTCCGTCCACAGCAACGGCTCCTAAACCCTGCGGGAGGGGAACACAGAGGGTCAACAAGCTGGCAAACAGGACATTACTAGCACATATTGGGTGCGTTTATGGCGGAGGAAACCATCATACAATTCTGTGCGGCACAGTGGCGCAGCGGTACAGTTGCTGCCTCACCGCCAGAGACCCAGGTACGATCCTAACTACGGGTGCTGTCTGTGTGGAGTTTGTACATTCTCCCCTTGACCTGCATGGGTTTTCACTCCGGTTGCTCCAATTTCCTCCAACATTTCAAAGACGTTCAGGGTTGTAGATTAATCGGCCTCCGCAAAATTGTTAAATTGTCCCTAATGTGATAGGATAGTGCTAGTGTACGGGGTGATTGTTGGTTGGCACGGACTCCTTGTGCTGAAAGACCTGTTTCCACGCTGCATCTCTAAACTAAACTAAACCAAAGAAGGGTCTCGACCCAAAATGTCACCCATTCAAACTCTCCACAGATGCTGCCTGACCCACTGAGTTACTCCAGCACTTTGTGTCTATCTTCTCCACTGATGCTGCCTGACACGCTGAGTTACTCCAGCACTTTGTGTCTATCTTCTCCACAGATGCTGCCTGACCTGCTGAGTTACTCCAGGGTGCACGAAAATGCTGGAGAAACTCAGCGGGTGCAGCAGCATCTATGGAGCGAAGGAAATAGGCAACGTTTTGGGTCGAAAACCTTCTTCAGACTGATGGTGGGTGGCGGGGAGAAGAAAGGAAAAAGGAGGAGGAGGAGCACGACGGCTAAGGGATGGGAGGAGACAGCCCACGGGCTGGGGAAGGGGAGGACACAGCAAGGGCTAACAAAATTTGGAGAATTCAATATTCATGCCCGCAGGATGCAGACTCCCCAAGCGGAAAATTAGGTGCTGTTCCTCCAATTTCCGGTGTTGCTCGCTTTGACCATGGAGGAGACCCAGGACAGAGAGGTCGGATGTGGAATGGGAGGGGGAGTTGAAGTGCTGAGCCACCGGGAGGTCAGCTTGGTTATTACGGACCGAGCGGAGGTGTTCGGCGAAGCGATCGCCCAGCCTCTGCTTGGTCTCACCGATGTAGATCAGCTCACATCTAGAGCAGCGGATACAATAGATGAGGTTGGAGGAGATGCAGGTGAACCTCTGTCGCACCTGGAATGACTGCTTGGGTCCTTGAATGGAGTCGAGGGAGGAGGTAAAGGGCCAAGTGTTGCATCTCTTGTGGTTGCAACGGAAAGTGCCCGGGGAGGGAAGGAAGAATTGGGTGGTACGGGAGGGAAGGGAGCAATTGACATGGGAGTTACGGAGGGAGCAGTGTGCAGTACAGAGACAACGAAATGCAGACATAGGGGAAGATGATCATGGGAAGATGTGGCGAGTGGGGGGTCACGTTGGATGTGGCGCAACTGACGGAGGATTACTTGATGTATGTGACGGCTGGTGAAGAGAAAGGTGAGCACTAGGGGTACTCTGCCCTTGTTGCGATTGGGGGGATGGAGAGAGACAGCAGTGTTGCGGGGTATGGAAGAGACCCTGGTCCGAGCCTCATCAATGGTGGAGGAGGGGAACCGTTAGACTCAAAACTTAATGGACATGGGTTTAAAAGGCAGCCCGATGGTTCATCAATCAATCAATCAATCAATCAATCAATCAATCGTTATTGTCATCTTGCAAGCAACAGTTGTACAGTGCAAAATGAAAAGACGTTTCCCAGGGAATAGCGGAGCATCGCACATGAAATTTAAAACATTTCACCCATAATAACACTAAAAACAATCCAATCCCTGATGGAACAGTATAAATAAATAGTTAAAAGCAGGTAAAACACAACGTTAACATACAATAAACCAATCATAAAAATGTCCGGGGCAGCTGATTTGAGTGGCCAGTGCCAGTTA
The DNA here is from genome assembly GCF_010909765.2 of Amblyraja radiata. Lineage (NCBI taxonomy): Eukaryota > Metazoa > Chordata > Chondrichthyes > Rajiformes > Rajidae > Amblyraja > Amblyraja radiata. The sequence goes on from NW_022630156.1 coordinate 270,350, forward strand.
TTAAAGTGGGCAGTGCCAGTTATCAAAGTGTCCGTGCCAGCCGCAGAATCAAGTGACTGTGAGTACAGAGTGACAGTTTAGCAGCCTCACAGCCTGTGGCAGGAAGCTGTTTAGCAGTCTTGTAGTCCATGTGGTGCTTGTGAAATACAAACGTGTGTTATGTCATCACAGCAGATTTAGAATTATTTTACCGAGGGGTCGGGGTCAGATGTTTTGGGAACGACTCCACAGCCCAGTTTATTCCACTCCCCTGTGTGTTTATAACATTGTTTACCTCAGTTTTACCCTAGACAAGTCAAGTCAAGTCAAGTCAAGTCAACTTTATTTGCCACATACACATACAAGATGTACAGTGAAATGAACGTGGCAATGCCTGCGGGATTGTGCAAAACAACAGAACAATAGAACAGAACAGAACCAGTATATAGATTTTTTTTAAAAGACGCAACAGTATTTACCCCCTGGTGAGATCAGAGTTTACAGTCCTGATGGCCTGTGGGAAGAAACTCCGTCTTAGCTCTTTGTTTTTGTTGCGTGCTAGCGGAGGAGCTTGCCTGCCCGCAGCAGCTGGAACCGTCCGTTGCTGGGGTGATAGGGGTCCTTCATGATCCTACAGGCTCTGAATCTGCACCTCCTGGTGTATAGGTCCTACAAAGGGGGAGGGGGGTGGGGGCAGTGTAGTACTACTCTCTGCAGAGCCTTCCTGTCTTGGGCAGAGCTGTTGCCAAACCAGATAGAGATGTTTCCGGTCAGGATGCTTTCTACAGCACCAGAACACATGGCTCGTATCACAAATAAACATGCACTTATGAACATTTCATGTTGAAGACCTGGAGTCAAGCTGGAATGAACAGAATGGTCCACGGTGTAGACACTAAATATAATGCTTTTTTTCTCCAATTATGGCAAATGCAAAACCTAAAGTGAGGAGGGAAGTGAGAGTGGTCAGAGCACTGTGGAGGATCAAAAGAGCTTTCCAACCTTCCTTAACCGCACATCAAGTCGTCAAGTTTATTCGTCACATACACATACCAGATGTGCAGTGAAATGAAAAGTGGCAATGCTCGCGGACTTTGTGCAAAAAGACAAACAAACAAACAACCAAACAAACTACAAACAGAATGGAACAGAATCACATATTATTTTACATATTAAATATTGTGGGCGGAAGAAAAAAGCGAAAAAAACAGCACTTTTAAAAAAAGCAGTAGAGTGGTACAGTAAAAGTTAGTCCCTGGTGAGATAGGAGTTTACAGTCCTAATGGCCTCTGGGAAGAAACTCCTTCTCAACCTCTCCGTTCTCACAACATGGCAACGGAGGCGTTTGCCTGACCGGGTATATTTTCCTCCCCTGTGTGTTTATAACATTATTTACCCCAGTTTTACCCCAGACCGGGTTTATTCCCCAGACGTGTAGTTTATTTGGTGATTTATTGATTATTTACAGAGATAAATAATCAATAAATTATTTATGGGAGCCAGAGAGAGGGAGATGTTTATAACGTGTTTTATCTCAGGACGCTGCTCCAGACGTTGAGTTTATATTATTATTATATTATTGACCCCAGTTTTACCAGTGTTATTCCCCCAGACGTGTAGTATATGTGGAGATTGTCCTCAGCTCTCTCTCCCCCAGATTTACCGGGTTTATTTATTTCACTGATTCCGCTGCTGATTTATTTAGTTACTTATTTATAACCTCAGTTATTGACCTGAGTGAATAATAGGGTGAGGCTGGTTTATTTATACTCCAAGAAGACCAAGGAGCTCATTGTAGTCTTCAGAAGGTCTAGGGGCGGCACGCAACTCCCATCCATATTAACATGACGGAGGTGCGACGTGTCTCCAACTTCAGGTTGCTGGGGGTCAACATCTCCGATGCCTCTCTTGGACCCACAATACGTCAACACTGGTCAACAACAACAATCAACAACAACAACAATCAGTTTTATTCGTCACATTGCACATAAAGTGCAAGTGAAATGAATTTGTCAGCAGCGGTACAATGATAAAGAACACACAATACACAATAAAAATGTAACAAAAACATCCACCACAGCATTCATCACTGTGTTGGAATGCACAAAATTGTGCTAGTCCTCCTCCATTTCCCCCCGTGGACAGGACCAGAGTCCAGAGTCAGTCCAGGATCGGCTCTTCCTCACTGGAGACCGCGGCTTTAGGTTGGTGAAGGCCGCAGGTCTCCAGTGATTCCCTTCATTAATTCCCTCTTCCAAATCATTAATATATATGGTAAACAGTTGCGGCACTCCACTCGCCACTGCCTGTCATTCTGAAACGGACCCATTCACTCCTACTCTTTGCTTCCGGTCTGCCAACCAATTTTCTATCCATGTCAACACACTACCCCCAATACTATGTGCTCTGATTTTAGTCACCAGCCTCCCGTGCTGAACATTATCAAAGGCTTTCTGAACCACTGCAACCACTGGCACCCCTTCATCCATTTTACTTGTCACATCGTCAAAAAATTCCAGAAGATTAGTCAAGTATGATTTCCCTTTCATAAATCCATGTTGACTTGGACTAATCCTTTTACTGCTATCCAAATGCCCCATTATTACCTCTTTAATAATTGACGTCAGCATCTTTCCCACCACCGAAGTCAGGCTAACTGGTCTGTAATTCCCAGTTTTCTCTCTCGCTCCTTTCTTGAAAAGTGTGGTAACATTAGCTATCCTCCAATCCACAGGAACTTTTGAAAAATATAAAAGTGGATAAGTCTCCAGGTCCTGACAGGATATTCCCTAGGACATTGAGGGAAGTTAGTGTAGAAATAGCCGGGGCTATGACAGAAATATTTCAAATGTCATTAGAAACGGGAATAGTACCCGAGGATTGGCGTACTGCGCATGTTGTTCCATTGTTTAAAAACGGTTCTAAGAGTAAACCTAGCAATTATAGGCCTGTTAGTTTGACTTCAGAGGTGGGCAAATCAATGGAAAAGATACTTAGAGATAATATATAAGCATCTGGATAAACAGGGTCTGATTAGGAACAGTCAGCATGGATTTGTGCCTGGAAGGTCATGTTTGACTAAACTTCTTGAATTTTTTGAAGAGGTTACTAGGGAAATTGACGAGGGTAAAGCAGTGGATGTTGTCCATATGGACTTTAGTAAGGCCTTTGACAAGGTTCCTCATGGAAGGTTGGTTAAGAAGGTTCAATTGTTGGGTATAAATGCAGGAGTAGCAAGATGGATTCAACAGTGGCTGAATGGGAGAAGCCAGAGGGTAATGGTGGATGGTTGTTTGTCGGGTTGAAGGCAGGTGACTAGTGGGGTGCCTCAGGGATCGGTGTTTGGTCCTTTGTTGTTTGTCATGTACATCAATGATCTGGATGAAGGTGTGGTAAATTGGATTAGTAAATATGCAGAGTATACCAATTGTGGATAATGAAGAGGATTTCCAAAGTCTACAGAGTGATTTAGGCCATTTGGAAGAATGGGCTGAAAGATGGCAGATGGAGTTTAATGCTGATAAATGTGAGGTGCTACACCTTGGCAGGACAAATCAAAATAGGACGTACATGGTAATTGGTAGGGAATTGAAGAATACAGTTGAACAGAGGGATCTGGGAATAACCGTGCATAGTTCCTTGAAGGTGGATAAAGAAAGCTTTTGGTATGCTGGCCTTTATAAATCAGAGCATTGAGTATAGAAGCTGGGATGTAATGTTAAAATTGTACAAGGCATTGGTAAACATAGAAACATAGAAACATAGAACAGGTGCAGGAGTAGGCCATTCGGCCCTTCGAGCCTGCACCGCCATTCAATATGATCATGGCTGATCATCCAACTCAGTATCCCGTACCTGCCTTCTCTCCATACCCTCTGATCCCCTTAGCCACAAGGGCCACATCTAACTCCCTCTTAAATATAGCCAATTAACTGGCCTCGACTACCCTCTGTGGCAAGGAGTTCCATAGATTCACCACTCTCTGTGTGAAAAATGTTCTTCTCATCTCGGTTTTAAAGGATTTCCCCCTTATCCTTAAGCTGTGACCCCTTGTCCTGGACTTCCCCAACATCGGGAGCAATCTTCCTGCATCTAGCCTGTCCAACCCCTTAAGAATTATGTAAGTTTCTATAAGATCCCCTCTCAATCTCCTAAATTCTAGAGAGTATAAACCAAGTCTATCCAGTCTTTCTTCATAAGACAGTCCTGACATCCCAGGAATAAGTCTGGTGAACCTTCTCTGCAATCCCTCTATGGCAATAATGTCCTTCCTCAGATTTGGAGACCAAAACTGTACGCAATACTCCAGGTGTGGTGTCACCAAGACCCTGTACAACTGCAGTAGAACCTCCCTGCTCCTATACTCAAATCCTTTTGCTATGAAAGCTAACATACCATTCGCTTTCTTCACTGCCTGCTGCACCTGCATGCCCACTTTCAATGACTGGTGTACCATGACACCCAGGTCTCGCTGCATCTCCCCTTATCCTAGTCGGCCACCATTTAGATAATAGTCTGCTTTCCTGTTTTTGCCACCAAAATGGATAACCTCACATTTATCCACATTATACTGCATCTGCCAACCAGTTGCCCACTCACCCAGCCTATCCAAGTCACCTTGCAGTCTCCTAGCATCCTCCTCACAGCTAACACTGCCCCCCAGCTTAGTGTCATCCGCAAACTTGGAGATATTGCCTTCAATTCCCTCATCCAGATCATTAATATATATTGTAAATAGCTGGGGTCCCAGCACTGAGCCTTGCGGTACCCCACTAGTCACTGCCTGCCATTGTGAAAAGGACCCGTTTACTCCTACTCTTTGCTTCCTGTTTGCCAGCCAGTTCTCTATCCACATCAATACTGAACCCCCAATGCCGTGTGCTCTAAGTTTGTAAACTAATCTCTTATGTGGGACCTTGTCGAAAGCCTTCTGGAAGTCCAGATACACCACATCCACTGGTTCTCCCCTATCCACGCTACTAGTTACATCCTCGAAAAATTCTATAAGATTCGTCAGACATGATTTACCTTTTGTAAATCCATGCTGACTTTGTCCAATGATTTCACCACTTTCCGATATGTGCTGCTATCCAATCTTTAATAACTGACTCTAGCAGTTTCCCCACTACCGATGTTAGACTAACTGATCTGTAATTCCCCGTTTTCTCTCTCCCTCCCTTCTTAAAAAGTGGGGTTACGTTTGCTACCCGCCAATCCTCAGGAACTACTCCAGAATCTAAAGAGTTTTGAAAGTTTATTACTAATGCATCCACTATTTCTGGAGCTACTTCCTTAAGTACTCTGGGATGCAGCCTATCTGGCCCTGGGGATTTATCGGCCTTTAATCCATTCAATTTACCCAACACCACTTCCCGGCTAACCTGGATTTCACTCAATTCGTCCAACTCCTTTGACCCGCGGTCCCCTGCTATTTCCGGCAGATTATTTATGTCTTCCTTAGTGAAGACGGAACCAAAGTAGTTATTCAATTGGTCCGCCATATCATTGTTCCCCATGATCAACTCACCTGTTTCTGACTGCAAGGGACCCACATTTGTTTTAACTAATCTCTTTCTTTTCACATATCTATAAAAACTTTTGCAGTCAGTTTTTATGTTCCCCGCCAGTTTTCTTTCATAATCTATGTTTCCTTTCCTAATTAAGCCCTTTGTCCTCCTCTGCTGGTCTCTGAATTTCTCCCAGTCCTCCGGTATGCTGCTTTTTCTGGCTAATTTGTACACATCATCCTTCGCTTTGATACTATCCCTGATTTCCCTTGTTATCCACGGATGCACTACCTTCCCTGATTTCTTCTTTTGCCAAACTGGGATGAACAATTTTTGTAGTTCATCCATGCAGTCTTTAAATGTCTTCCATTGCATATCCACCGTCAACGCTTTTAGAATTAATTGCCAGTCAATCTTGGCCAATTCACGTCTCATACCCTCAAAGTTACCTTTCTTTAAGTTCAGAACCATTGTTTCTAAATTAACAATGTCACTCTCCATCCTAATGAAGAACTCAACCATATTATGGTCACTCTTGCCCAAGGGGGCACGTACAACAAGACTGCTAACTAACCCTTCCTCATTACTCAATACCCAGTCTAAAATAGCCTGCTCTCTCGTTGGTTCCTCTACATGTTGATTTAGATAACTATCCCGCATGCATTCCAAAAAATCCTATTCCTCAGCACCCCTGCCAATTTGATTCACCCAATCTATATGTAGATTGAAGTCACCCATTATAACGGTTTTGCCTTTGACGCACGCATTTCTAATTTCCTGTTTGATACCATCTCCAACTTCACTACTACTGTTAGGTGGCCTGTACACAACACCCATCAGCGTTTTCTGCCCCTTAGTGTTTCGCAGCTCTACCCATACCGATTCCACATCCTGCAAACTAATGTCCTTCCTTTCCATTGGGTTAATCTCCTCTCTAATCAGCAACGCTACCCCACCTCCTTTTCCTTTCTCTCTATCCCTCCTGAATATTGAATATCCCTGGATGTTCAGCTCCCAGCCTTGGTCACCCTGGAGCCATGTCTCCGTGATCCCAACTATATCATAGTCATTAATAGCTATCTGCACATTCAACTCATCCACCTTATTACGAATGCTCGTTGCATTGAGACACAAAGCCTTCAGGCTTGTTTTTACAACACTCTTACCCCTTATACAATTTTGTTGAAAAGTGGCCCTTTTTGATTTTTGCCCTGGATGTTCCGGCCTGCCACTTTTACTTTTCACCTTGCAACCTATTGCTTCTACCCTCATTTTACACCCCTCTGTCTCTACGCTCACACATTTAAGAAACCCTTTCCCTTTAACTCCATCCTCCACTAGCCCATTCGACACCCCACCCCCCTTATACAGTTTAAAACCACCCGTGTAGCAGTGGCAAACCTGCCTGCCAGAATGCTGGTCCCACACCTGTTAAGATGCAATCCGTCCCTTTTGTACAGTTCCCCCTTACCCCAAAACAGATCCCAGTGATCTAAGAATCTAAATCCCTGCCCCGTGCACCTGTTCCTCAGCCACACGTTCAGGTCCCGTATCTCCCTGTTCCTGCTCTCGCCAGCACGAGGAACTGGAAGCAAACCGGAGATAACAACCCTGGAGGTCCTGCTTTTCAGCATTTTTCCGAGCTCTCCAAAGTCACGCTGCAGAATATTCATCCCCTTCTTTCCGACATCGTTTGTGCCGACATGCACTACCACTTCCGGATGTTCACCTTCGCCCTTGAGGATTGTCTGCACTCTGTCCGTGACATCCTGGATCCTGGCACCAGGAAGGCAGCACACCATCCTCGCATGCCGTCTGTTGCCGCAGAAACCCCTGTCCGTTCCTCTCACAATGGAGTCACCGACTACAATGGCGTTGCCTGCCTTAGGCCTTTTTGGTTTTGGCTCAACAGCCCTATTCGCATCACAAGCCAGTCCGCCGCCCAGTGTAAACACCTCTTCTGTCCCGACAGCTTCTAAGTGGGTGAACCTGTTCACAAGAGGTACAACACCCGGGGACGTTGGCATTCCATGCTTCCCTCCCGTTCTCACTGTCTCCCACCTTCTCTCTTCCATTACCTTAGGTGGAACAATCGTACTGTAGGACTTGTCGAGGAACGACTCCGTTTCTCGGACGAACCGGAGGTCATCCACTTGCTTCTCCAGTTCCCCAACACGGCCCTTCAGGAGCTCTACCTGGATGCACTTTTCGCATTTGTAGCAGCCAGAGGCACCAGCGGTGTCCTTGACCTCCCACATACTGCAAGCATCACACTGAATCAGCTTGCCTGACATCGCCTTCTTTCGTCTCTCCCTCTGCAATGTTTTGCGTAGTCTCCTCTCCTCAGCCTCCTCTCCGAAGACTCTCGAGCCAAAGACTCACACTTTTCTCACAGGGCACTTCCCTCGCAAGGCCGCTCACTCACTGCCGCTCACTAAGGGCAGTCTTGCTTAAATTGACTGATAAATTGCCTGATTTACAAATTTACAAACCAAATTCCTCAGTTTTCAACTGTTTTCCCAGCACTGACTCACTTCTCTCCTCCCACTTGGGCTGGAGCCAATCAGTCGTATCTCTTGCTAATCTCCTGCTGCTGTTGCTGGTGAGACAAAATCTGGAGTATGGTGTACAATTTTGGTCGCCCAATTATAGGAAGGATGTCAACAAAATAGAGAGAGTACAGAGGAGATTTCCTAGAATGTTGCCTGGGTTTCAACAACTACATTACAGAGAAAGGTTGAATAAGTTAGGTCTTTATTCTCTGGAGCGCAGAAGGATAAGGGGGGACATGATAGAGGTCTTTAAAATGATGAGAGGGATAGGCAGAGTTGATGTGGATAAGCTTTTCCCTTTGAGAAAAGGGAAGATTCAAACAAGAGGACATGACTTCAGAATTAAGGGACAGAAGTTTAGGGGTAACATGAGGGGGAACTTCTTTACTCAGAGAGTGGTAGCGGTGTGGAATGAGCTTCCACTGGAAGTGGTAGAGGCAGGTTCGTTGGTATCATTTAAAAATAAATTGGATAGGCATATGGATGAGAAGGGAATGGAGGGTTATGGTATGAGTGCAGGCAGATGGGACTAAGGGAAAAAAGTTGTTCGGCACGGACTTGTAGGGCCGAGATGGCCTGTTTCCGTGCTGTAATTGTTATATATGGTTATATGGTTAACTAATCCTGAATCTATTGAACATTGGAAAATGATCACCAATGCGTCCACTATTTTTGAGCCACCTCCCTGAGGACCATGGGATGCAGACCATCAGGCTGAAGGGGTTTATCATCCTTCAGTCCCATTAGCCTACCCAATACTATTTTTCGCCTAATGAATATTTCTTTCAGTTCCTCGAACCCTTTATATCATATAACCCTACCCCCTTAGATCCTCTGTCCTCTACTACATCTGGGAGATTGTTTGTGTATTCCTTAGTGAAGACAGATCCGAAGTACCTATTCAACTCTTCTGACATTTCCTTGTTGCCCATAATAATTTCACCCGTGTCTGCCTTCAAGGCACCCACATTTGACTTTGCTACTCTTTTGTCCTTAACATATCTAAAGAAGCGTTTACTGTCCTTCTTGATATTCCTGGCCTGTTTCTCTTCCTACTTCATCTTTTCAGCCCGTATTGCCCGTTTTGTTCCCTTCTGTTGTCCTATGAAAGTTTCCCAATCCTCTGGCTTCCGGCTACTCTTTGCTGTGTTATACATCTTTTATTTTAGTTTTATTCTATCCCTAACTTCTCTTGTCAACCACGGTTGCCTCCTACTCTCCTCAGAATCTTTCTTCCTTTTTGGAATGAAACGATCCTGCGTCTTCAGGATTATGCCCAGAAATTCCTGCCATTGCCGTTTCACCGTAATTCCTGCTAGGATCCATTTCCAGTCTACTTTGGCCAGCCCCCCTCTCATGTCTTCATAGTCCCCTTTGTTCAACTGCATCACTGCCACTTCCGATTTAACCTTCTCCTTCTCAAATTGCAGATTAAAATTAATCATATTATGATCACTACCTCCAAGCGGTCCCTTTACTTCGAGTTCTCTTATCATATCTGGTTCATTGGACAACACTAAATCCAGAATTGCCTTTTCTCTGGTCGGCTCCATTACAAGCTGCTCTAGGAATCCATCTCGGAGGCACGCTACAAATTCTCTTTCTGGGGGTCCTGAACCAACCTGATTTTCCCTGTCTACCTGCATATTGAAATACCCCATCACCACATTGGCATTAGCTTTGTTACATGCCAGTTTTAAATCCTGCTGCAACTTACATCCTACATCCGGGCTACTCTTTGGGGGTCTGTAAATAACACCAATTTGTGTCTTCTTGCCTTTACAATTCCTCAACTGAATCAACAGTGATTCTACCTCGTCAGTCCCTATGTCTTCCCACGCAAGGGACTGAATTCCATCCCTCACCAGCAGAGCTACCCCCCTCCTCTGCCCACCTTGTGTCCTTTCTACAGGATGTATAATCCTGAATATTAAGTTCCCAGGCCCGATCCTCCTGCAGCCACGTCTCAGTAATCCCCACAATGTCATATCTACCAACCTCTAACTGAGCCTCAAGCTCATCTACTTTACTTCTTATACTTCGCGCATTCATATACAATACTTTTAATTCCTTACGCATCTCACCTTTCACATCGGTCCCTATTACACTTGGCCATACTCTCTCATCCCTTTGTGAGCTCCCTTTCCCGTTAATTCTGTGGTCATTAACAATCCCTTTACTCTCTTCCCCTTTAACACCAACCTCGACTATCCCATTTGACACCCCACCCCCTTATTCAGTTTAAAACCTCCCGTGTAGTGGTGGCAAACCTGCCTGCCAGAATGCTGGTCCCCCACCTGTTAAGACGCAATCCGTCCCTTTTGTACAGTTCACCCTTACTCCAAAACAGATATCAGTGATCTAAGGATCTAAATCCCTGCCCCCTGCACCAGTCCCTCAGCCACACATTCAGGTCCCGTATCTCCCTGTTCCTTCTCTCGCCAGCACGAGGAACTGGAAGCAAACCGGAGATAACAACCCTAGGGGTCCTGCTTTTCAGCATTTTTCCGAGCTCTCTAAAGTCACGCTGCAGAATATTCATCCCCTTCTTTCCGACATCATTTGTGTCGACATGCACTACCACTTCCGGCTGTTCACCTTCGCCCTTGAGGATTTTCTGCACTCTGTCCGTGACATCCTGGATCCTGGCACCAGGAAGGCGGCACACCATCCTCGAATCCCGTCTGTTCCCGCAGAAATCCCTGTCTCTCCAGCATTTACTGTTCTCCAGTTCAGATCAGCACATTTGTTACTTGATCTTCACTTTACTATCTGACACAAGGTGCCTGCTGTATAGTTTAACAACACGCGACTACTAAACTAGTATGAAGCAAAGAATAGGTTGTGTAAAAGTAAAATGATAAATGGAACGCGGTTAAATTGCCGCCAGTGTCTATTGTTGCGGGCTATATTTTCTTTCACTGCGAGTTTTAAGTCACTGCCCCTAATGATTGTACTGTTGACCAGAAGGTGCTTGGTTGACAGAATATGACAGGGAACAAAGAGAACAATAGAAAGTAAAGTGTATTCAAATGACGCATTGTCGTATATGCTTTCCTCTGTTTTATTATCGTGAACATCTATTTAATTAACAAGTTCCGTTCGCTCTAATGCACAATGACCTATCGACTTTCCTTAAAATAACTGCAAAGATCCGTTTCATGTGGTTATGGCGGTAGTTATTTTATCTCAGAGAAGTTTGCAAATATCGACATGAATAAATATTGTTTGAAAGGTTGGATGAAAGGTTTGGCTCACGGTGGCTCAGCGGTAGAGTTGCTGCCTGACAGCGAATGCAGAGCCGGTGATCAGGGTACGATCCCGACTACGGGTGCTATTTTTTCGGAGCCTATACGTTTTCCCCGTGACCTGCGTGGGTTTTCTCCGAGATCTTCGGTTTTCCTCCCATACTCCAAAGACGTATAGGTTAATTGGCTTGGTAAAAAGTTTTTTTTTAAATGTCCCTAGCCGGCGTAGGATAGCGTTAATGTTCGGAGATCGCTGGTCGGAACGGACCCGGTGGGCCGAAGAGCCTGTTTCTGCGCTATATCTCTCAAACTAAAACTAAAACTGTACATATTAGAAACAGAACCTCTACTTTAGTAATACATACCATTCGCTTCATGTATAATTATGCAAAAATATTATTATTACTCTGGGGTAATGCAAGAACGTAGTTTAATAGAAATTCCAGACGCGTTTCTTGCAGTTGATAATTGTTATTTCGAATAAAGCTATTAAAAATAAAAATGATTGTTCAAAATTGAATATATTTCTAAGGGAAGGATCATTGTTAAAATGTTAACATACGTTCTGAAATCTGCAACACAATGTTTGCAGCAAGGAGAAAGGACAAATTGTGCTTATGCAACTCAGCGGGTGATGCAGCATTTATGAAGCGAAGGAAATAGGCAACGTTTCTAGTCGATACCCTTCTTCAGACCCGAAACGTTGCCGATTTCCTTCGCTCCATAGATGCTGCCTCACCCGCTGAGTTTCTCCAGCATTTGTGTCTCCCTTCGATTTTCCAGCATCTGCAGGTCCTTCTTAATACAATGTTGTGCTTATGATTGACGTCCTCTTTCTTGAGTAAATGTAGTTTCCCCGCTGCTGTGATGGATGTATGTTCACCCACATCAACTCTACGTCTTGCAGTTCTGCTCTCGCTCCCCTTGCTTCCGCACGGAACTACAAAATAGTTCCCCAGGTTCTTAAATTTCACCTACCTACCTCCTTATCCAACACATTATTCTCCATATCCTCCTTATCCCACACATCTTCCCATCCCCACTACCTCTCGCCTTCCATAAAGACCGCTCTCCCTTATCCCGTTGGAACCAAATTACCATCTCCCCAGGTACAATGCCATGCAGCACAGGAGATGTAACACCTGTCATTATACCTCATGCCTTACATCCGTCCAATGACACCAGTAGTCCTACTACACGAGGGAGAGGTTCGCATGCACCTCCGCTGACGTAATCTGCTGGCTTTGGTGCTTCCGATGTGGACTCCTTTACTTCGGCAGGACCAGGCGTTGATGAGGTGACCATAGCACCGAATACTTGCTGTCGGGCGGGAAGGTGGTACACCATATTCCGGTTACTAAACACTATATCTCGATTACCCATTCCCACATGCATTCGTGTATTTGGCCTCCTTCATTGTCAGAGTAATTCCACACGTAAGTGTTGGAACACCATCTCATATTCCGCTTAAGTATTTTACAAATTAACGATATGAGCACTGAACCCTTCAATATTTGATATCTAACGAAACAACTACTCCTCCCTTCTAGACCCCCCCCCCCTGCAATTCGCACCAACTGCATTCGCACTCGTGTCTCCCTTCCCTCTATCCACGTGAAACCATCCGCCGATCAACCCCCTTCACCAGTCCACTTACCATGGCAGACTGTGTCCCAATCTGAACACTTTTCCATCTTTCTACACAGGAACAAGCACAATCAGTGTGAAGAATTCCCTGACCAGAAGAGTTAACGAAACATGTACTCCAAAGGGACTGTACGACGCCATAAATTAAACCAGCAATTTGTGTCTACAATAGCTGCAGTTTCTTGTGTCTTCATGTTTGTGGACGTATTGCATTAGTTGTTAACCCGTGTTAAATGGAATCCAGATATAGCATCACCTCCCTGATCATTTTCAACGTACACGATAATTAACCTTCCGTGTTTTTCATCCCCCATCTCTCTCGGGTAAGAGGATTGTTGCACCCCGATTTTCACAGTAATCTTGAACGTACTTTACAGCTTTCTATCTATTCCCCCAATTAATTACGCTCTGTCACATTTGATCTGATGACGATCATTTGCATAATATTTGTCACCGTATTACAACTCCCACCGCTTCCACACCAACCATCTATCACCATGGATAACTTGGTCTGTGTTGCCCCACTTTGTCCATCCACGTGCTACAAACTTACAGATGCCAATGAACCTACCAACTTGAAAGTCTTTGAGATGTGGGAAGAAGTCGGAGCATCCAGTGGAAACAGCAGTCACGTGGAGTATATGCAAATTCCAGACAGATATAATCCGAGGTGAATGTCAAGCTTGGGTCAAAAGCTCGAGGAGGCAGCAACTTTCATCCGCCCATTACTCAGCTCACCCTCTCTGCGCAAACTACTGAATGTCGCATAGTCATATTGGAACGAGCCAGGCTATGTCATTAGCCATCTCCCATTTCATTCTCTTTACGTTTACAGTATCGACAGGTTTTGCCTGGCTTTGCAAAGATGTCAGGAGTTCCCTTTCAATTTGAACGTACTGCGGGCATATTATGGTGACATCTCTCCATACAACATTAATTACATTTCCTCGTGCCCTTTCCCATATTCATCTCCATCTGTTTCTATCTCCAATCAGATGAGCCGTGACTCGCAAGTCTAAAGCACCCTCAACATCCGATACAAATACCACGTCCGTCCTTGAGTCTCCCCTGCTCTTCATTTTACCATAAATTCTCTCCTCTTAGTAGATTATGTCATTCAGTCCACAATGGAACTGCACATATGCACATATTCCAAAGAGATTTCATTGACCTGAAACACTTTCTCTGATGCACTCTCCTCGGATATTGCATGGCATGCGAGTATTCTCAGTAGTTTCCCTTAAAAACAAGAACCAGCGTTCCCATTGAAAATTGGACGAGCACGTCCCCTTCCCTACCCCCGCTCTCCCATTCACACACAAACGCACTAACACGTCTTAAGTTGGTGTGAACATACTTTGTGTTAAAATAAGCAAACATTTTCTGAAATATTTATTTCAAGTGAAACAAATCGGGAAATAGTGCCTGTGATTTCGGCAGTCACATGGTAAGTGTTCGGTAAGTGCCCAGTAAGTGTTCGGCACGGAGTAGAAGGGCCGAGGTGGCCTGTTTCCGTGCTGTAATTGTTATATGGTTATGTTGTTATATATAGTTATATGATTTGGATATGCTTTTTCGGGATAAGAATATGTATGGCAGCGATGTAAACAGGAACAACGCTAATATATTACCCATTGCAAATTTAGGTCTGTGCATCGTAAATTAAAATTCCAGTTGAATGTGCATATGCCCACTGAGTTTATGAAGCTGTGTCTTTTACTTCAATAATTTAGAAAATAAAACAAGAGGCCGTTTAATCGTTTTCTTCATTTCATCTCTGAAGTTTCGTTGGGACGCAGCATAAATGAAGGTGTTTGTACAAGTGCTTAAAACTCTTAACTGGAATCCAGTTTCTTCTGCAACGGCGAATGTGTCTCTGTAATCAGACTTCATCAGTTGATTATCGGTAAATTGTAGAGCAACAAAACAAGCAAAATTTACCGTCCACAACAGAAGGAAACTGCCAGATATCGCGAGTTGTAAAATGATCGATTTCCGTCGGTTCTCAATTTCTTGATCCACCCGGCACTTCTCACCTTCATTTCCCCGTAGTTTGCTTCTGATTCTGTTCGGCCGTATAATATGACATCGTTAAGGCATTGAATAGGAAGATCAATACAAATGGTAGAAATGGTGTTAAGATGGTGTCTAACCATAAGAATGCTGCCCAGATAGGTAAAGTATAGAAGCTTGATTTTACAATGCAGTACCAGGGCACACTGTCAATTACTTCACGTGGTTCAAGTAGGAAGAAGACTGGCATATTTTCAACAATGCATAATAAACAAACGATCGTTATAACTGTTATTGATTTTTTCCAGTGCAGTACTTAGTTTTTAACGACTGACAACAAATAGCAACAAATCGATCAAAGGTAAAGGCCACGGTCAACCAAACGGAACAATCAATAGCAATGTAAATCAAGGTCGCATTGAGACGGCAGATCGGAGTATAATGTAGGACTGAACTTGGAAAAAACGCATCATTAATCTCAAAAAGTATTGGACCAAATATCAGATGCATTAGGTTGGCTGCCGCCAACCATACTAGGTATCGGGTGATGCATATGGAAAGCCCACACTTTCCGCTCGACAGAATGGAGATTGTCAATATATTAGCTGTAAAGAATAAAGGGCATTGCATTAAAAGCATCTTGTGTCGCGACCAATCGAAGGTAAATAGTCTTTCTTCAACATGTTGCATTCTTTCCATTGCACATTTATCCACAGTTTTTCATTAAATCCATGGAATGCGGTTTCTAACTCGTGTCTATTTCCCCGAATTTATAAGTTATGCACAACATGGGGCTATTACAGCAACCAACGCTAGCAGCGATTTATGTTTCTCTTTCAAATTTCCTCTGGAAAAATCATTGCGTTTCCTATCTGGGAAAACAATAACTGTGCTGGCGTGATTCAACTGTGAGAATGATTAGAATGATAAGGAAATTGGTCGGTATGCATAAATATTTGTATTAAAGGTCACGTTGTGATATATCTGCAGATTAATTTCAGACGTTAAAGCTGCGGGTTTCAGAAAATATTATACTATCGTTGATATTTATTACCAGTTTATTTGTAATCCAGTCGTCATGCTTAACTTTCCTCTGTATGTTCTCACTTTGTTACAATACAATAACAACTACCAGGCGTATTTTCTTAACAGAAACATAAAACATTGCTGCACAACAAATCGTGATGTAGGCCTTTGAACAATTATGCAAGTCAAATCGAGAAATAAGTGTGATACATGTGCTGAGTGAATGTAACATTACATTGTTATCACAACATTGAGGTCGGCCGTCACCGATACTACCAGATAACGGTTGCCGTTTTTACAAAACAACTCAAATTTCGCCACGGAGAAATGTATTTGATTATCTGATCACATCTTTTATTTGTTGGTGATCGAATAACAGTTGTAATTTTGACAACAAAAATAGTTTGTTGCATTCTTCTATCCCGCATTCTATTCCAGAATAGATAAAATGCTTGACGAATTTAGTCTCATCCAGTACATATCCCCATTTATCGTCGGCACTGTCTTCATACTTATTAGGGAATAAAGTCCATCACTTTTTCAGCGCAGCAAAATATACGTTTATGACGCTTATAATGGGTTAACTGTATCTGGGTCAATTTCCAGATGGAAAAACATGGAAAAATAATCTTGAGAAAGTTTTCGCCGGGAAACTGAAATCATGCTTGCTTTTGTACGAAATTAAAATACCCAAATATGATTCACCTGCTGGACAATTCTGCCCAGCAGGCGGACTGGATTGTAATGGAAAAAGGGGATTGCTCCCCGAGTAATATAGGAGCGATTATCCTCTCACCAATAAATCTGAATAATAAAAATTATAATAAAAACCCAATTATACATAGCACAATTAGAACATGGAAACAAATAAAACAGAATCTAAAATTAAGAAACCTATCTCTCTCAATACCAATAGCCAATAACCCATCGTTTAAACCATCAATCATAGACAAATCATTTATACATTGGGAAAGAATTGGGAATCAAAACGCTCGAAGATCTGTATGAAGTGGGAAAATTACTATCATTTCAACAACTACAACTGAAATATAATTTGAAAAATAACCAATATTTTAAATATCTTCAAATTTGTGATTATTTGAAAAAATACACAAAAGACTATCATAATATGCCTTCCGACTTACTGGATGAAGCAATGAAGACAAAGGCGGAATCAGCTAACTTAATATCGTACTTATATAATATCATTTTAAACATAGAAATACCCACAACAGATGGAATTAGAAGAGACTGGGAACAAGAATTAGCTATAAAAATTTCAAAAGAGAGCTGGGATAAACATTTACTACAGGTGCATAAATGCTCGATCAATGTACGACATACGCTTATCCAATTCAAAACATCACATAGACTATACTATTCAAAAACTAAATTAAATAAAATCTTTCCCAATGTTTCACCAATCTGTGATAAATGTCTGTGTCAAGAAGCTACCATAGCGCATTCTTTTATTTTTTGTACAAAAATCCAAAAATTCTGGCATGGAATATTTGATATTTTTTCAAAATTAATTAAAATAAAACTGGTACCAAAACCAGAATGGATCATTTTTGGGATATCGGAAGATATCCCTGAATTAAATGTGTATCAGAAGAATTTACTCAATTACGGGCTAATAATGGGAAAAAAGCTCATACTTAAATTCTGGAAAAATGCGCCCACACCAACAATAAAAATGTGGATATCAAATATGTTTGAAACATTACATCTGGAAGAGATGAGATTCCTCTTAGCAGATAAAGCAAACCAATTCCAAAAGACGTGGTCTACGTTTATGGACCTATTACAAGCATGAGGTGCAATAGTAATTTAAAATAAATAAATAAATAAATAAATGGTATCAGGACCTGGCATTGGGAGATAAAACAACAAAAACAGACTTGGTTGGTAGTCTTTCTGTGGAGTTTAATGTTATAATAGAGCGATTGTCCTTACTTTCTTTTTCTTTCTTTTCTAGGGTCTACTTTCTTACTTTACTTCCTTCTCTAACTTCTTTTCTAAGGGGCTTTCTTTTCCCAACACTCTTCTGCACTTCACAACTCTTGCGCACCTTCTTTACTTTCCTTACTTCTATCTTTTTCTTAAAGCTTTAAAAAAAAAATTTAAAAAATGAAGCGGTACAAAAAATGTATTAAGATATATGTGTTGTGTGTTATTGTAATTTACCGTACTTCTAATAAAAAAAAAAAAAAAAACAAAAAAAAACAAAAAAAAAAAACCAAAAAAAAAAACCTTATTTTAAAATATCACAGACCGATTAGTTTCTAATTTTGATCCAACAGTTTCGGGTTTGGCGACACAGCGTATCAGCGCAACATTAGGGAGCTGAGTGTCGTCCTAGTCTGGCTATTGCGCACTTATGCACATTGTCGATGATCGCCTACGAACACAACAAGTCCACGTCCGATGCCATCGCCCTGACTCTGCACTCATGTGAAGAAACACCTCGTGGAATTTGGAGTCTCCACTCCCCTCCACAAATGGATCCTCAACTTCCTAACCTGCAGAGCACATTTAGTGAGACCACGTGACAAATCGGCATTCAAGATCTAGGAATAGCTGTGCACAGTTCCCTGAAGATGGAATCTCATGTAGAGGTGGTAAATAACGCTTTTGGTGTGCTGGCCTTTATAAATCAGAGCATTGAGCATAGAAGTTGGGATGGAATGTGAAAATTGTACAAGGCATTGGTGAGGCCAATTCTGGAGTATGGTGTACAATTTTCGTCGACTAATTATAGGAAGGATGTCAACAAAATAGAGAGCGTACAGAGGAGATTTACCTTAATGTTGTCTGGGTTTCAGCAACTAAGTTACAGAGAAAGGTTGAACAAGTTAGGTCTTTATTCTTTGGAGCGCAGAAGGTTAAGGGGGGACTTGATAGAGGTCTTTAAAATGATGAGAGGGATAGACAGAGTTGATGTGGACAAGCTTTTCCCATTGAGAGTAGGGAAGATTCAAACAAGAGGACATGACATGAGAATTAAGGGACAGACGTTTAGGGGTAACATTAGGGGGAATTTATTTACTCAGAGAGTGGTAGCTGTGTGGAATGAGCTTCCAGTGGAAGTGGTGGAGGCAGGTTCGATTTCATAATTTAAAAATAATTGGATAGGTATATGGACGGGAAAGGAATGGAGGGTTATGGTCTGAGTGCGGGTAGATGGGACTAGGGGACTTGAAGGGTCGAGATGGCCTGTTTCCGTGCTGTAATTATTATATGGTTATAAGGTTATAAGATAATTCTCAGTTTTTGTTGGTCCACCAGGATTCGTTCTCACCCTTCTTGTATACTCCTTATATACTCACGGCTGTGGAGTCAAATACCAATCCATATCAATCTACATGTTTGCATATGATACTACACTAGTTGGTCGGCTATCGAATAGTGACGATACGAAATACAGAAGGAAGATTGAGAATCTTGTAATGTGGTGCCAAAATAACAACATCTCTCCCAATGTTAGGAAGACAAAGTCGAACGCGAATGGTTTTAGGAAGAAAAGCGGTCCACACACCCCAGTCCACGTTGATGTAGACGGCGTATAGCTTGGCAAACGCTTCACGTACCAGCTATAAATGCCACCAGATATTTTCCCTTCCGCATCGAACCAATGGCTTGGAAAGCACATCAACGCCACAGCCTCCATGGAAATTTGAGCCATTTCGATTTGGCTCCAACAACCCTCAAAAACGAATACACCTGCACCGTGGAAAGCAACTTATCGGGGTGCAACACAGCCTGGTTTGGGAACAGTTCAATTCACATCGCAAGAAATTGCAGGGTGTTGCAGACGTAGCCCAGACTATCCCAACAACCAGACAGCCTTCCATCGCCTACATCTGCACTTCGCACTGCTTCAGCAATGAAACCAACAGAATGAATGACCAGTCTCTCCAGGTCGCTCTCTCTTTCTTTCTCTGCGATGTAGCAGAAGATATAGAAGCTTGAAAAGGCATACGTCCAGATTCAGTAACAGTTTATTTCCAGCTGTTACCAGGCAACAGAGCGAGTGTCTCATCGTGTAGACAGCGGTGCTGAACATCCACCACCTCATTGCCAGACCTTTCAACTTTATTTCATCGGAGTTTGTGTAATATATTCAACGTTATATATTTGCATTAGCTGTTATGCACCTCATTATGTATCTGCACACTATGGGCGGCTTGCTTGGTTGATGTTTAGTATTGCCCTGGACTGGAGAGCACGGAGACAAAAGCGTTTCATTACATCGCGGTACACGTGACAACAATAAACTAAACTAAACTTGACTAAACTAAACGAATGCAACTCATTTCCAATTAGTTTTCCAGCAACGAACACGGCGCTGTCCATTGATAATAAGAAAGAGTAATGTTCTGGTCGCGGAAAGAGCCCATTTCCCTCTGCCGTTCGGACAGGAATGAAAAATAGAGTTCAAAACCACCATGTCGGGCTGTCAAGCAGGTTAAGTCGTACGTAGAAAAAGACTACGGAAGTTTCTTACCAGGAACTCCAATTGTTACAAGAATGGGGTAGTAGATGCGATCTACCAGTAATTTTACGGACAGTCCAATAATCGTTAAATGTGATGTTTCCAGTTAGTTGAAAAGGCTTGCGAATCTCCTGCTTATATCTCAGGTAAACCTCCAGGGTATAATGAGCCATGCAAATGATTGCCATTGTTTACGGCATGTGTGATACAGTATGTCATTATATTTTCGTACGCATGCTCAATAAAAATAATGCGAGTTAAAGATGCTTTACTATATTATTCATGGAAGTATAAGCGATTTCGGTATTTCGACTGCGCATGCCCAGGTCATAGGTCACAGGAGATAACACTAGAGGGTGCGAATCTGCTGTGTGTTATCTTTGGTTATCAGTGCCAAGTGGGATTTGCTTTGATTGATGGACTATATTAACGGGACCCTGCTTGCTGTACTCAGTCGATGTGCAATATTCAGAGTGCGTTCACTTAATGTGTTCTTTGTTGAACTAAATTCATTTTCGTGTTCCTTGACCTGCTGTTTTTTTTCTATTTCCCTTCATACCTTTCTGCTGTGGGTTAGGTAGCTCAGTCGCAAGGGGAACGGCTGTAATATAACATAATAAATGGTGGGTAATCACACGGAGTCAACACTAATTTGAGATACAACACTAAAACGAGCCTTTTAGCCCATCAAGTACACAGAGAAGTTGCATATACGAGGATTTGCAGATGCGATATTACCAAAATAAGATAGAGTGTATCGGAGTGTCTTTGCCGGCCAGGCAACATCTCTGGATGGCATGGATATGCGACGTGTCTGGAGGGAGTGCTTCTTCAGATTTTTTTCTCACCGAGCACGTAACGAATATGAATCATTGTTTACATTAATCCGATTCTAACCAAAACAAATAACCATTCCCGCATTCTCATCAAAACCCTCTCCTGATCCAAATAGGTCGTAACACTGTGCCTAGAACGTAGAGGCAATTGCACCTATTAACTCACACATTCTTGGGATGTGGGGGAAACAGAGTGCACCGAGAGGAAACCAACCATGCGCTGACAGGGGAACGTGCGGACTTCACACAGACAGCGCAGGAGGTTCGGATTAAGCAGTGGTCTCTGATGCTGTAAATCACTGACTCTGCCATCTGCGCTCTTGGTTTGTCAGGATAGAATCTGATTCAATCCATTCCTAGAAGCTGATCCACGCGGTAGCTGCTTGAAAATTACAGAAATAATGGCCATCGTGGCATTAAAACAAATTCTAATCTCGGTTTTTAAGTATAGAAGTATAGAAGCATTGAGTATAGAAGTTGGGATGTAATGTTAAAATTGTACAAGGCATTGGTGAGGCCAATTCTGGAGTATGGTGTACAATTTTGGTCGCCTAATTAAAGGAAGGATGTCAACAAAATAGAGAGAGTACAGAGGAGATTTACTAGAATGTTGCCTGGGTTTCAGCAACTAAGTTACAGAGAAAGGTTGAACAAGTTAGGGCTTTATTCTTTGGAGCGCAGAAGGTTAAGGGGGGACTTGATAGAGGTTTTTAAAATGATGAGAGGGATAGACAGAGTTGACGTGGAAAAGCTTTTCCCACTGAGAGGAGGGAAGATTCAAACAAGGGGACATGATTTGAGAATTAAGGGACTGAAGTTTAGGGGTAACATGAGGGGGAACTTCTTTACTCAGAGAGTGGTAGCTGTGTGGAATGAGCTTCCAGTGAAGGTGGTGGAGGCAGGTTCGTTTTTATCATTTAAAAATAAATTGGATAGTTATATGGATGGGAAAGGAATGGAGGGTTATGGTCTGAGCGCAGGTATATGGGACTAGGGGAGATTATGTGTTCGGCACGGACTAGAGGGGTCGAGATGGCCTGTTTCCGTGCTGTAATTGTTATTATATGGTTTAACGTAATTATGGAATATGAGGGAAGAATCGGATGGATGGAGCGGAGGTCCAAAGTCAGACATCATCCTGATGAATAGACCACCAGCCGGATGGCCGACTCGTGTTTTTAATATTCACAATGCTGAGTTGATTGCATGGAAGATCACTTCCTACGAGAAATATTCTGTTCATCTGAAGCGTTCAATTTTGTCGTTTCTTTGAAATAATCTGAGTTTAGATGTTATTAAGGATAGAATGGGTAATACACACATAGGGGCGAGACAAATCGCAGACGTTGGAGAAGGAGCTACATGATTTCCTGATCAACTTCTCGCCACCGTAAATGCATTCGTGGTGATTTGATCACAACATGTTTCAACATTTATCAAAGTTGTCCAGATTGTTGAAAATAACCAATTTCATCGCAGGATTTGTATATAGAAACATAGAAACATAAAATAGGTGCAGGAGTAGGCCATTCGGCCCTACGAGCTTGCACAGCCATTCAATATGATCATGGCTGATCATCCAACTCAGTGTCCTGTACCTGCCTTCTCTCCATACCCCCTGATCCCTTTAGCCACAAGGGTCACATCTAACTCTTCTTTACTCAGAGAGTGGTGGCTGTGTGGAATGAGCTTCCAGTGAAGGTGGTGGAGGCAGGTTCGTTTTTATCATTTAAAAAATAATTGGATAGTTATATGGACGGGAAAGGAATGGAGGGTTATGGTCTGAGCGCAGGTATATGGGACTAGGGGAGAATACGTGTTCGGCACGGACTAGAAGGGTCGAGATGGCCTGTTTCCGTGCTGTAATTGTTATATGGTTATATGGTTATAACTCCCTCTTAAATATAGCCAATGAACTGGCCGCAACTACCTTCTGTGGCAGATAATTCCACAGATTCGCCACTGTGTGAATTTTTTTTTCGCATCTCGGTCCTAAAATACTTCATGCTTCTCTTATAACTGTGACCCCTTGTTCTGGACTTCCCCAACATCGGGAACAATCTTCCTGCATTTAACCTGTCCAACCCCTTAAGAATTTTGTAAGTTTCTATAAGATCCCCCCTCAATCTTCTAAATTCTAGCGAGTATAAGCCGAGTCTGGATAGTCTTTCTTCATATGAAAGTCCTGCCATCCCAGGAATCAGTCTGGTGAACCTTCTCTGTACTCCCTCTATGACAAGAATGTCTTTCCTCAGATTAGGGGACCAAAACTGTACGCAATACTCCAGGTGTGGTCTCACAAAGACCCTGTCTTGCTCTTATACCTCCCTGCTCTTATACTCAAATGATTTTGCTATGAATGTTAGCATACCATTCGCTTTCTGCACTGTCTGCTGCACCTGCATGCCTACTTTCAATGACTGGTGTACCATGACACCCAGGTCTCGTTGCATCTCCCTTTTCCCTATTCGGCCACCATATAGATAATAGTCTACTTTCCTGTTTTTGACACCAAAATGGATAACCTCACATTTATCCACATTGTCCTTGAGACTCTTGAAAGGCGCGCATAAATAAAATGTATTATTATTATTATTATTATTATTATTATTATTATACTGCATCTGCATGCAGTATGTAACGAATATACTTAGATTTACTAGAATGTTGCCTGGTTTCAGCAACTAAGTTACAGAGAAAGGTTGAACAAGTTAGGGCTTTATTCTTTGGAGCGCAGAAGGTTAAGGGGGGACTTGATAAAGGTTTTTAAAATGATGAGAGGGATAGACAGAGTTGACGTGGAAAAGCTTTTCCCACTGAGAGTAGGGAAGATTCAAACAAGGGGACATTGACTTGAGAATTAAGGGACTGAAGTTTAGGGGTAACATGAGGGGGAACTTCTTTACTCAGAGAGTGGTAGCTGTGTGGAATGAGCTTCCAGTGAAGGTGGTGGAGGCAGGTTCGTTTTTATCATTTAAAAATAAATTGGATAGTTATATGGATGGGAAAGGAATGGAGGGTTATGGTCTGAGCGCAGGTATATGGGACTAGGGGAGATTATGTGTTCGGCACGGACTAGAAGGGTCGAGATGTCCTGTTTCCGTGCTGTAATTGTTATATGGTTATATGGTTATATGGTAAATACGAGGGAAAATATACTTATGGATAATTTGTCTCTTTACAAATTAATTTTATTACATAGGTCTTACCTATTCCGTTAATACCAATACGGAATTGAGACCATTGGCGCATTACTGTAAAATTACAACTGATGGCGCCAATTCTCAATGTTAACGGGCGTTGTACCTCGCTAACTTCTGTGAATCAGATTGACCAAGAGCTAGAGATCCGCAGGAAATCCTTAGTGTTATTGTTTTCTATATCTAGCGCTTTCATTTTACTTTGGCTCATAGCCACGATTTATTTCGTATACGTAAACGCTCCCAATGTTGAATACTCTTTCAGAAAAGATAGGATATATACTGGAGCTTCTGAACCCGCATAAAAACACATTTATTTATGCAGTGGTTGGTTTATAATACAGAACAGTGTTAAAGAACATATCACTGTACCTTTTTGCGGTCGTGGTCAAATTAATTAAATGTCTCAAGCAACAGATGATGGTATAACTGAATCAACAGGAAAATGCCACCGATTGATGACATAACTGCATTAACAGGAAAATGCCACAGATTTTGTCTCAATACCTGTGCTTCATGGCAAAAACATGACCAATTTTTCTGGCCGTTATTGCGACATTTTAATTTTAATTTTAGATAATGGATCTTCAGCGGCACGGCGGCGCAGCGCAGGGTTGCTGCCTTACAGCGCTTGCAGCGCCGGAGACCCGGTTTCTTCCTGTCTACGGGCACGGTATATACGGAGTTTGCACGTTTTCCCCGTGATCGTGTTGGTTTTCCCGAGACCTTCGGTTTCCCCGCATAGTCCAAAGACGTACGGGTTTGTAGTTAACTGGCTCAATATTAATATAAATCGTCCCTAGTGTGTGTACGGTGAAGTTTAATTACGATCGGCCTCGTTGAGTGAAGGGAATCCTATCCTGTGGATTGGAGGATAGCTAACGTTATCCCACTTTTCAAGAAAGGAGCGAGAGAGAAAACGGGGAATTACAGACCAGTTAGCCTGAATTCGGTGGTGGGAAATATGCTGGAATCAATTATTAAAGAGGTAATAATGGTGCATTTGGATAGCAGTAAAAGGAATAGACCAAGTCAACATGAATTTATGAAAGGGAAATCGTGCTTGACTAATCTTCTGCATTTTTTTAAGGATGTGACAAATAAAATGGATGAAAGGGTGCCAGTGGATGTAGTCTATCTAGACTTTCAGAAAACCTTTGATAAGGTCGCACACGGGAGACTGCTGGCTAAAATTAGAGCACATGGTAATGGAGGTAGTGTGTTGACATGGATAGAAAACTGGTTGGCAGACATGAAGCAAAGAGTAGGACTGAACGGGGCCTTTTCAGAATGGCAGACAGTGGCGAGTTGAGTGCCGCAAAGTTCGGTGTTGGGGCCGTAACGGTTTACCATATATATTAATGATTTGGAAGAGGGAGTTAGGAGTAACACTAGCAGGTCTGCGGATGACACAAAGCTGGGTGGCAGTGTGAATTGTGAAGAGGATGTCAGGAGGTTGCAGCGTGACCTGGACAGGTTGAGTGTGTGGGCAGATGCGTGGCACATGCAGTATAATATAGATAAATGAGAGGTTATCCACTTTGGCGGCAAAAACAAGGGAGCAGATTACTATCTCAATGGGGTTAGGTTAGGTAAGGGGGGCGTGCAGCGAGACCTGGGTGTCCTTATACACCAGTCACTGAAATTTGGCGTGCAGGTACAGCAGGCAGTGAAGAAAGCTACTGGAATTTTGGCCTTCATAACAAGAGGATTTCAGCAGAGGAGTAAAGAGGTTCTTCTGCAGTTGTGTAGGGTTCTGGTGAGATCACATCTGGAGTATTGTGTACAGTTTTGGTTTCCTAATTTGAGGAAGGACATCCTTGTGATTGAGGCAGTGCAGCGTAGGTTCACGAGATTGATCCCTGGGATGGCGAAACTGTCATATGACGAGAGATTGAAAAGACTAGGCTTGTATTCACTGGAGTTTAGAAGGATGAGGGGGTGCTCCTATAGAAACATATAAAATTATAAAAGGACGGGACAAGCTAGATGCAGGAAAAATGTTCCCAATGTTGGGCGAGTCCAGAACCAGGGGCCACAGTTTTAGAATAAAGGGGATGTCATTTAAGATTGGGGTGAGAAAACAAGGTTTTCACCCAGAGAGTTGTGAATTTATGGAATTCGCTGCCACAGATGGCAGTGGAGGCCAAATCACTGGATGGATTTAAGAGAGAGTTAGATAGAGCTCTTGGGGCTAGTGGAGTCAAGCGATATGGGGAGAAGGCAGGCACGGGTTATTGATATGGAACGATCAGCCATGATCACAATGAATGGCGGTGCTGGGTCGAAGGGCCGAATGGCCTCAACCTGCACCTATTTTCTATGTTTTTCTATCAGATCTGGTTAATTGGACAACACTAAATCCAGAATTGCCTTTTCTCTGGTCGACTCCATTACAAGCTGCTCTAAGAATCCATCTCGGAGGCATTCTACAAACTCTCTTTCTTGGGGTCCCGAACCAACCTGATTTTCCCAGTCTACCTGCATATTGAAATCCCCCATCACCACAGTGGCATTACATTTGTTACATGCCAGTTTTAACTCCTGTTTCAATTTACACCCTACATCCGGGCTACAATTTGGGGGTCTGTAAATAACACCAATTAGTGTCTTCTTGCCTTTACATCCAACTCCAGGTCGGGGCTGAAGGCCGCCCGCTGCGCGGCCCAGTCGAGCGCCGTGCCGGAGGAGTCCGAGCCCAGGGTGGCGCTCTGTCACAGGCGAGGCCGGGGCCCTCGATCCTCACCGGAGATGTGGATGAATTGGCAGCGAGAACCATAGGGTCAGAAGACTGTGGTGTGCAAGGTGCAGCACTGCTCCGTCTTGTACTTAGGGTGGCGGCTGAGGGACGCAGATCGGCCAGGCCGTGGGCGAACTAGCACTTGTCGCCGTAGTGGCCCATCGGGGATCGGGTTCCTTTCGAGTTGGAGCTGGATTAGGCTGGAGTTGTCGCTTATTCTGCGCGCTGGCTGTGGGCCTGGGACACTGGTGTCATCGGTCCGGCCGGGATTGTCGGTTAGCATGGCCGGGAGAGGCGAGGGGTCGTCGCTTCTCCGCGCTGGCTGTGAGCCCGTCAGTCCGGACGTCAGCGCCCGCCCCCCCGCGGGGATGAAACATTCGTGGATTATTATTATTGCACTATATTTTTTTATTTATTGTGAATGGGTGAATGTATATATATACACACTCAACTTTTTTTTCTCCCGTTGTGTACTACGTTGACATATTCTGTTGTGCTGCAGCAAGTAAGAATTTCATTTTCCTTTCTGGGACATATGACAATAAAACACTCTTGACTCTTGAATGGGGGGAAGGGGGGGGGGGGCGTCCTGTGGCTTGCGCCGCCGGGGACCCGGGTTGGATCTTGGCTGCGGATGAGGCGCGGTCCTCGCTGCGTGCGGCTGCCGAGATTGTCTCCGCTTCCCCCCCGGTCCCCCACTCGCATCTGCCCCTGACAAATACAAGCATGAAAAGAGACAAAACATTGGACCCTAACTATACTCACTCAACTAGAGCGCATCGTTCGATTTTTAATCATAGCATTTGACCTTTGACAACTCCGATGATTCCTTGTGTGTTTCGGATTACAAAACACGCTTTTTACATCTTAGAAATATTTGTCGAGATACCTGGGATCAATGGAATTAGTTATAATCTCTCTCACACCCTCTTTCTAGCTCTGTCTGTCTGTCTGTCTGTCTGTCTGTCTGTCTGTCTGTCTGTCTGTCTGTCTGTCTGTCTGTCTGTCTGTCTGTCTGTCTGTCTGTCTGTCTGTCTGTATGTCTGTCTGTCTGTCTGTCTGTCTGTCTGTCTGTCTGTCTGTCTGTCTGTCTGTCTATCTATCTGTCTGTCTGTCTGTCTGTCTGTCTGTCTGTCTGTCTGTCTGTCTGTCTGTCTGTCTGTCTGTCCGTCCGTCCGTCCGTCCACCTGTCTGTCTACTGTCTGTCTGTCTGTCTGTCTGTCTGTCTGTCTGTCTGTCTGTCTGTCTGTCTGTCTGTCTGTCTGTCTGTCTGCCTGTCTGTCTGTCTGTCTGTCTGTCTGTCTGTCTGTCTGTCTGTCTGTCTGTCTGTCTGTCTGTCTGTCTGTCTGTCTGTCTGTCTGTCCGTCTGTCTGTCTGTCTGTCTGTCCGTCCGTCCGTCCGTCCGCCTGTCTGCCTGTCTGTCTGTCTGTCTGTCTGTCTGTCTGTCTGTCTGTCTGTCTGTCTGTCTGTCTGTCTGTCTGTCTGTCTGTCTGTCTGTCTGTCTGTCTGTCTGTCTGTCTGTCCGTCCGTCAGTCCGTCCGCCTGTCTGCCTGTCTGTCTGTCCGTCCGACCGACCGTCCTTCCGTCCGTCCGTCTGTCTGTCTGTCTGTCTGTCTGTCTGTCTGTCTGTCTGTCTGTCTGTCTGTCTGTCTGTCTGTCTGTCTGTCGGTCTGTCTGTCTGTCTGTCTGTCTGTCTGTCTGTCTGTCTGTCTGTCTGTCTGTCTGTCTGTCTGTCTGTCTGTCTGTCTGTCTGTCTGTCTGTCTGTCTGGCTGTCTGTCTGTCAAAGCAGAAACAAACGCGGGAGTTTAATAGCCTGTCAAAGCAACACTAGATCTATGTTATCTCACTGCCTGCACCTTAGGGGCTATTTTGCAGGAGATATTTATCGGACAAACCCGCTCTCCATAGCGACGTTGAAGGATTCGGAAATCCCGATGGAAGCTCAGGCCGTTACGCGGAGAAACTGGAAACTGCACACAGAGGGTATCAGAGGGTTGGATCTAGCCCGGTTCTCTGGAGCTTTTCGCCCCACTGTGCCTCCACTCAATACCTTTGAAACACAACACCCGAGGTCTTACCCGAAGCAAGAGGATCGGGTAATGTTTAAAGAACAACACAAGATAATCAAAAAGACAATACGGGGAGAAAAGATGAGGTGCGAAGGTAAACTGGCCAAGAACATAAAGCAGGATAGTAAAAGCTTCTTTAGGTATGTGAAGAGGAAACAATTAGATAAGACCAGTTGAACCCTTGAAGACCGAAACGGGTGAATTTATTATGGGGAACAATGAAATGACAGATGAATTGAATACTTTGGATCTGTCTTCACTGAGGAGGACACAAGCAATCTTCCTGATATAGTAGTGGCCAGAGTCTATAGGGTGACGGAGGAACTGAAGTAAATCCACATTAGGCAGGAAATGGTGTTGGGTAGACTGATGGGACTGAAGGCTGATAAATCCCCAGGGCCTGATGGTCTGCATCCCAGGCTACTTAAGGAAGTGGCTCTAGAAATCGTGGATGCATTGGTGATAATTTTCCAATGTTCTATAGATTCAGGATCAGTTGCTGTGGATTGGAGGGCAGCTAATGGTATCCCATTTTTTAAGAGGCGGGAATGAGAAAACAGGGAATTATATGCCAGTTAGCGTGACAACGGTGGTGGGGAAGTTGCTGGAGTCAATTATGATTTAAATCTTTTTATTTGAATTTCACAGCAATTTGCATACATACAATGATAACAGAAAGTGACAATCAAGGCATAATTGTGCAACAGTATGTAAGCGACCCTCAAAGCCCTTACCCTTACCCACCTTCAACCCACCCGAATCAGATCGGAACCAAACGGGGACAAACAACACTCACATACATACACATCCACACAAATATGGTAAGATAAACGAAACAAAAAGTACTTTAAAAAAAAGGGGTCACTAATAACAGTAAATGAGTAAGTAATTGAATAAATAAGTGTGGGGAGGGGGGGGGGGTTAAGGGGAGAGCAGCTGCAGTAGAGCAGCACAATGGTGGATAGCACTCAGTCTTCTTTCGAGTCCGGGGACAAGTTGAGAGAGTTAACAAGTTCCAAGAAAGGGTTCCATGTATCTAGGAATGTCTTGGTAGAGCCTTTGAGAGAGAACCTAAGTTTTTCAAGCTTTAAATTGCAAAGCACCTCCTTAATCCAGCGGGCGTGTGTCGGGGGATAGGTGAGCCTCCAGTTAAGCAAGATCAGTCTCCGGGCTAACAAGGTTGTAAAAGCTAGAACTCGTTTCACCGCAACAGAGAGGTTGGTGTTGGGGGGGAACCGACAATGGCTCACAGTGGGTTTGTAGGAATAGTCTGGCAGTAGGCTCTGCTTATCAAGTCGAAAGCACTCCTCCAAAAGGCTGCTAGCTTAGGGCAAGACCAAAACATATGGCTATGGTTGGCAGGGGATTGATTACATCTGTTGCAGGTGTCCCTGACAGCGGGGTAAATTCTAGATAATCTTGCATTTGGGTAGTGGACTTTGTGAAGGACTTTGCATTGGATTAGGCCATGACGGGCACATATGGAGGAAGAATGGATCAAATCCAAGGCAGAGTCCCATTGCTGGTCTGTTAGTTTCGTATTCAGCTCACCCTCCCACGCAGCTTTTAATGAGGTATGCGGTTTCAATATAACCGACCCTAACAAGTTATACAAACAGAAATGCATTTCTTCCGGTTGGGATCTAGAGCTAGGATGGTATCGGTCAGGGTTTCAGGGGGGCGGTTTGGGAAATGGGGGAATGTCTTCTTCACAAAATCCCTAATCTGGAAAAAACGAAAAAGGTGGGTGTTTGGGAGTTGGACGAGTGCTCCGCAAAAGACGAAAAGATTCCATCCTTGTATAGGTTTTTGATACTACTGATACCGTTGCTATGCCAGATTTTGAATGCGTGGTCTGTACTTGAAGGTTTAAAGATGTGGTTTTTAAGCAGTGGGGTTTAGATGGAAGGGCCTTGTAAACCGAAGTTTTTCCTGAGTTGACTCCATATCTTGAGCGAGAGGGACGCAATTGGGCCAGCACCCACATATGTTATAGGAAGGGGGAGTTGGGAGCATAGGACAGACCGCAACTGGAGATATGAACTCGCCTTTTCCATGTGTACCCAGGTCGGTAGGTGGTCGCAATTATCATTCATCCAATACAGGAGATTTTGCAAGTTAGCTGCCCAATAGTATCGCCTAAAGCCAGGAAGTGCCAAACCGCCGTCACTTTTAGGGGACTGTTGTATCGCCTTTCGGATTCTAGCCGGTTTGCTACCTCATAAAAATTTAGATATTGTCCTTTCTAATTTATCAACAAAAGATTTAGTGATAAGTATAGGGACGTGCTGGAAAAGATACAGGAATTTGGGGAGGACGACCATCTTGACCAGATTTATCCGGCCCACGAGGGATAGCGGTAAAACTGACCAGCGGTCAAAATCTCTTCTGGCTTTCTCAACCAGAGGCAGAAAGTTTGTGCGGAACATATCAGATAATGGTGTTGTGATAAAGACGACGAGGTAGCGAAACCCGTCCTCTGTCCATTTGAATGAGGTTAAAGAGCGAGGGAGCTGCTTAGCCAATGAGTTAATCGGTAATAGCTCACTCTTTTGGTAGTTAAGTTTATAACCAGAATACGCGCCAAACCGTTCTAAAATATTCGTAATCACAGGGAGAGAGCTGACTGGATTCGAGATGTACAGGAGCAGGTTATCCGCATACAATGAGACTTTATGAGTTGTGTCGAACCGTGTAATACATTTAACGCCCTTAACTGAGCGTAACCAGACCGCCAAGGGTTCTATCGCGACAGCAAACAGAAGTGGTGATAACGGGCAACCATGTCTGGTACCTCTCTGAAGGGGGAAGTGGGGCGACAGTGTGCCGTTTGTCTGTACTGAGGCCACCGAGGACGAGTATAATAGACTGACCCAAAGAATAAAACTGTTACCGAGGCCAAACGTGTCCATCGCCTCATATAGGTACCTCCACTCGAACCTGTCGAAAGCTTTTTCGGCGTCGAGGGAGACCACTATCTCCGGGGTCTCACTACTCGGTGAATGGATGAAGTTAAGGAGACGCCTAGTATTGTGGGAAGACTGTCGGCCTGGTATGAACCCTGTTTGGTCTAACGAGATAATAGAGGGCATCACTCGTTGAAGACGGAGCGCAAGGGCTTTAGAGAGGATTTTGAGGTCCACATTCAGGAGTGAAATTGGTCTATAGCTACTACAAAGCAGGGGATCTTTCTCCTTTTTAAGAATTAGGGAGATAGTAGCCCACGACAAGGTGGGCGGTAGGCGACGATGTAAAAACGCCTCATTGCACATATCTCTCAGGACTGGTGCGAGGAGAGCAGCGAAAGCTTTGTAATATTCTACAGTGAAGCCGTCAGGGCCGGGTGACTTTCCGCTTTCCAGCGATGTGATGGCTGCTTGGACCTCAGCAACAGTTATGGGACCACCCAAGTCTCTCGTGGCTTCATCGTCAATTCGGGGAAACGTCATACTACTGAGCAGCTCACCTGCAGTGGGAGGACAATCGGAAAAGTATAGTTCAGCGTAGAATTTAGCAAATGCTTCATTAATTCTAAGAGTATCAGTATGAATCACCCCTAAGCTGGATCTAATGGCTGGAATTAGTCGTGAAGTCGCCTCGGTTCTGGCCTGATGGGCCAAAAGCTTCCCAGCTTTATCCCCAGATTCAAAAAAGTGTTGCCTAGATTTAAGCAGTCGTAGCTTGGCTTTATTAGTAGACGTGAAGTTAAAGTCTGTTTGTAACCTAAGACGTTCTCTATAAAGGTTAGGGTCTGGGTCAGATGCATATTTGTCATCAATGTCCTTTATTTTTTGTAACAGGTCTGCCGTTTGGGACGTCTCGGTTCTTTTCAGGTTGGAGATAAAAGAGATAAGTTGGCCCCTAATATAGGCTTTTGAAGCTTCCCAGAGTATACATCTTTCTATGTCCGGCGAGTCATTCAGCTCAAAATATAAGGTGATTTGGGAGTGCAAGAATTGCATGTAGTGAGCCTCTGCTAATAATGAGGAGTTGAACCTCCACTGTTTAAAGGGGTTAGTTCGTTTACGAAAGTGGAGATCGAGGGAGGTTGCAGCGTGATCTGATATTACAATGCTATGATACTCGCTGGGTTTGATTTTTGAGAGCAGTCTGTTATCTAAGAGAAATAAGTCCATACGGGTATAGGTACGGTGCACGTGGGAAAAAATGAAAATAATTTAATCGTGGGGAATGTAAATCTCCATGGGTCTGTGAGCCCAAGTTGTTTGGCGAAGGCATGCAGAGTCTTACCTGATTTAGTTGAAGTAGAGGCTTTGTTCGAAGATCTGTCCAGTATAGGGTCTTGGACCAGATTAAAATCCCCACCCACAATGACGTGGTGATTTTCAATATTTGGGAGAGATGTAAAACATTTGGTTACAAATGAGCTGTTATCCCAGTTGGGACCGTAAATGCTGGCCAATATGACAGGTGTGTCTTGCTGTTTGCCAGACACTATGACAAAGCGGCCAGCTTTGTCATGGTGTCTGTGGTTCGAACATAACGTTCTTACGAATCAGAATAGCAGTACCCCTAGCCCTATCATTAAATTTCGAGTGAAATAAGTGGCTAATCCAGCATCTCTTAAGCCGTGTTACCTCTCTGTTACGAAGGTGGGTCTCTTGAATAAAAATATATCGCCTTTGAACTGTTGCAAGTGGGCTAAGATCCTGTCAGTCTTGGTAGGACTTCCCACCCCCCTCACGTTCCACGAGACAAATCTAAGAGTGTCGTTTGCGTTGGCCATACTTAGCTATATCCAAGCGAGTGGGCAGAGCACTGTAGTACTTATGTGGGGATGTGTGTGTGTGTGTGTGTGTGTGGGGGGGGGGGGGGGGGGGGGGCGAAGGATTGATTTAAAAAAAAAGGAAAAAAAAGATACATACACAAGTATACACACAACAAACAAGTGGGACACATATCACTTAACCATCTTTCAAACCTGAGGCCCCGGACCTGAGATCCCCATGTCCCAACTGAACCTTGAGTGCCCATTGCACCAAGGTGCGTCGTCCTCGCATCCGCATGGAAATATCCGATCTTATCTCCCAATATTTCCACCTCCCAAAGCAACAAAATCGCTCAATGTCAGTAAAGTAACATAAAATGAAATGAGTGTAGTAATAATAACAATAACAATGATAATAATAATTTGAAAAATATAAAGTAGAAATAAAGTAAATTAAACATTAATAAATAAATACAAAGTTGAAATAATTGCCATAATATTTGCACTGCCAATGTCATTGCTAACACTAATGGTAATGGTAGTAATGATGATAGTAATAATAAGACAAAGCAAATTAACAAAATGGTGATACTGAATAAGTAAGCCAACGTATAAGTGGAGCAAGAATTTGGTATTACATAGTATTTGGTATTACATAATATATCTTAAAATCGACAAGGTATAAAGAAAGAGTTAGCGTTAGTGAAGCTAGCACGTTGCAAACTGGGCTCTTGGATTAAAGCGCAGGGCAAAAGAACATCAATTAAGTTTTGTTAAACTAAAACGCTGTAGGAGCAGATTGGTATAACGCAGCTTTGGCTGTAATGAGCTCTTATCAGCCCCAGACAGTCCGCTAGGAAGACTAGTGTAAACAAACTAGCCGAATGCTGGCAGCGTTAGCAGCCAGCTGCTAAAAACAAGAAGGCAGAGACCAGATCACGAACCACAAAGTGGGGGTCCCTTAAGCCCAATTTTATAGCATGTGCAGGTGAAGAACCTTTCAAGTATGATTACACATAAACGTTATAAGGAAAAGTTGGTAAAAGATAGTCAAGAATCGTGGTGAATTCTTACCAACCTCATACATTTCAAGACAAGGGTCTAGTATAATCAGCAAGGCCGAGCGCTAGCAATGGCTAGTTGCTAAGAGCAGTCAAGCTAAAGTTAGTCCATAGTGTAACCGTAGATTAACCGGACCCCTGTGCCACTCGGATATAGACGTACCGAGCGAAGTCAGTCGTCTGTGGGTCCCGGTCTGCGTCGACGGTGAGATGAGATGAAATCCTGAGCGTCCCCAGGAGACGTTAGTCGTCGCCTCTTTCCTTCCCCGGCCATGATGAACAGCTTGGCTGGAAAATGAAGGGAGGGTTTGAGACCCAGGTTGTACAGCTCCTTCATAACGTCTCGGTACGCGGAGCGTTGTTCAACTATCTTGGGACAGTAGTCTTCGAAAATGTGGATCGGGATATCCTTGTACTTCAGCTTTCCCCTCTGCCTCCAAGCCTCATGCACCACCAACTCGCGGGTCTGGTGTCTATGGAAGCAGATCACAACTGCTCTGGGTTTCTCACCAGGGCTTGGCTTGGCTGTTAGCGTACGGTGGGCTCGGTCTAGCTCCGGGGCTGATTCCAGTGTGTGTTCGCCAAGAGTCTCGAGCAGGAGTTGAGAGAAAAAAGCCGTTGTTTGGGGGCCTTCGATGTTCTCGGGGAGACCGACTATCCTTATGTTATTTCGGCGACTCCTGCCTTCCAGGCCGATAAGCTTAAACTTTAGCTTGGCGTTCTCTTCGGTCACGGTGATTACGATAGCATTGTCGCTAAAGCTCGTATGTCTTGGCTGGTGGTATCGGCAAAATACTCTAATGACGAAAGACGGTGTTGGTGATCTAAAATTGTGGTCTGGATATTGTCCAGCTTCGTTTCCAGTTTGGTGAACGCTGCGTTGAATTCTGCCAGTAGCGATACCTTGTGCTCTGTTAACATGGCTGCTAGCGTGGCCATGCCGGTGCTGGTCGTCGGGACTTCCGTCATTTGCTCCTCTTGCTTTCCTCTGCCTGGCATCTTTACGGCGTTGAGAGGTGCTGTCAATGGTGTTTAAATATTTATGGGTAATTATAAAACTTAGGCTGAGCTATAATAAAAGTTGAAGGTGAACAGGTGGGGAGCGTGGAACAGTGCGACTACTCCAACATGTCGCCCCCAGCGGATCACCCTGGAGTCAATTATAAAAGATGAAATAGCCGAACATTTGGATAGCAGTGACAGGATCGGTCCGAGTCAGCATGGATTTACGAAGGGGAAATCATGCTTGACTAATCTTCTGGAAGTTTTTGAAGATGTAACTAGGAAAATTGACAACGGAGAGCCAGTGGATGTAGTGTACCTGGACTTTCAGAAAGCATTTAATAAGGTCCCACATAGGAGATTAGTGGGTGAAATTAGGGCACATGGTATTGGGGGTAGAGTACTGACATGGATAAAGACGTGGTTGGCAGACAGGTAACAAAGAGCAGGGATTAACGGGTCCTTTTCAGAATGGCAGGCAATGACTAGTGGGGTACCGCAAGGCTCGGTGCTGGGACAGCTATTTACAATATACATCAATGATTTGGATGAAGGGATTCAAAGTAACATTAGCAAATTTGCAGATGACACAAAGCTGCGTGGCAGTGTGAACTGTGAGGATGATGCTATGATTATGCAGAGTGACTTGGACAGGTTGGAGGAGTGGGCAGATGCATGGCAGATGAAGTTTAATGCGGGTAATTTTTTTTAATGAAAACAAGACCATTCCAAATTTGTTGACTTTTTCAAAACTCTAGAGCTTGATCTGCTGTATTGACTACTTTATAAGGTTACAGGCACATCCCTATTGAAAAACCTCCAAGTGAACTAACTGTAAAAAAAAGTGTACATTTCACATGGAATTAGATTTAGAAGCCTAATACTGTAAATCAAGCTAGAGCCAAGACAAAATGCTAAACCCAGTGTTTTGCATAAAGTTGCATCAAAGGTAGAGAAGGATGCAAAACTTGCACTACCAGGGACCAAAACAACAGGTGTTTTACTTAATTTGCAAACACGATACCTTTGCTTCTGCATTTAGGGTTTACAACAGACTTGCATAGAACCAAATTAGTTCCTTTGCTGAATAATGAAAAATCTAAAAAATAAATTTATCATGCGACTCCTTAACACCAAATGATAGATGCTGGGAATGAAGCTGGTAGATCTGCTTGCTATCACTCATTTTCCTCTTCCCCAAAGCTTAATTCTGGCAAAATGTCACACAGAACCTTGCTCACAACTTAAAGTACTTCATTTCAAAACAGCTAATTCTGAATGTTTTGATTTGAACCAATGATAGATACTTCAAGGTAACCTTAAAGCTTTATGACTGCAACAGTGCAGATAACTATTCAGAATATATATAAACGCCTAATCTACATGGACACCTTAGCTCACATATCCAGTGGCTTAAAAAATAAGATGGAGGACAAATCACATTTGCAGTGGTTTAAAAATGAACTTGACTTGTGATTTACAGAAAATCAAAAGCACACAATACCAGTTATGGCAGATACACAGAATACTGATACTTGTTTTCACGACAGGTAAGCAGACCCCACACTTGTACAAACACATTCCGAATAAACCATATCTATCATAGACTGTCCGAACGGTGAATTAATAACCAGACATTCAACACATGCAGTCAACAAAGGAATGCAGGAAAACAAAAACAAAACAAAACATAAATACTGGTAAATACAGGTTTTGTTTCAAGTATTTTCAGGGACAACCCATTTTAATCTTCTAGACTACGGAATGCAGTTTGCATGTGAGATTATCCACTTTGGTAGCAAAAACAAGAAGACAGATTACTACCTAAATGGCGTCAAGTTGGGAAAAGGGGAAGTACAACGGGATCTAGGGGTCCTTGTTCATCAGTCTATGAAAGTAAGCATCCAGATACAGCAGGCAGTGAAGAAAGCGAATGGCATGTTGGCATTAATAACAAGTCGAATATAGGAGCAAAGAGGTCGTTCTGCAGTTGTACACAACCCCAGTGAGACCACACCTGGGGTATTGTGTGCAGTTTTGGTCCCCTAATTTGAGGAAGGACATTCTTGCTATTGAGGGAGTGCAGCGTAGGTTTACAAGGTTAATTCCCGGGTTGGCGGGACTGTCATATGCGGAGAGAATGGAGCAGCTGGGCTAGTACACTCTGGAGTTTGGAAGGATGAGAGGGTATCTCCTTGAAAGAGATAAGATTGTTAAGGGTTTGGACACGCTAGAGGCAGGAAACATTTGATTTGATTTGATTTTATTAGGGACAGTGCATATTAATAAAACATTTGCATGTAATATGCAAGATTATAGCCAGTGGCTAATTTCCATCTTTAGTCCCACACAAAAATAAACACACCCCAAACAAGGTAAACACACCCCAAACAAGGTAAAAAAAACAAAAGACAAAAACAAAAACAAAAACAAAACAAACAATATGGTTTACATAGAAACATAGAAATTAGGTGCAGGAGTAGGCCATTCGGCCTTTCGAGCCTGCACCGCCATTCAATATGATCATGGCTGAACATCCAACTCAGTATCCCGTACCTGCCTTCTCTCCATACCCTCTGATCCCCTTAGCCACAAGGGCCACATCTAATTCCCTCTTAAATATATCCAATGGACTGGCCTCGACTACCCTCTGTGGCAGGGAGTTCCAGAGATTCACCACTCTCTGTGTGAAAAAAAGTTCTTCTCATCTCGGTTTTAAAGGATTTCCACCTTATCCTTAAGCTGTGACCCCTTGTCCTGGACTTCCCCAACATCGGGAGCAATCTTCCTGCATCTAGCCTGTCCAACCCCTTAAGAATTTTGTAAGTTTCTATAAGATCCCCTCTCAATCTCCTAAATTCTAGAGAGTATAAACCAAGTCTATCCAGTCTTTCTTCATAAGACAGTCCTGACATCCCAGGAATCAGTCTGGTGAACGTTCTCTGCACTCCCTCTATGGCAATAATCTCCTTCCTCAGATTTGGAGACCAAAACTGTACGCAATACTCCAGGTGTGGTCTCACCAAGACCCTGTACAACTGCAGTAGAACCTCCCTGCTCCTATACTCAAATCCTTTTGCTATGAAAGCTAACATACCATTCGCTTTCTTCACTGCCTGCTGCACCTGCATGCCCACTTTCAATGACTGGTGTACCATGACACCCAGGTCTCGCTGCATCTCCCCTTTTCCTAGTCGGCCACCATTTAGATAATAGTCTGCTTTCCTGTTTTTTTGCCACCAAAATGGATAACCTCACATTTATCCACATTATACTGCATCTGCCAAACATTTGCCCACTCACCCAGCCTGTCCAAGTCACCTTGCAGTCTCCTAGCATCCTCCTCACAGCTAACACTGCCCCTCAGCTTAGTGTCATCCGCAAACTTGGAGATATTGCCTTCAATTCCCTCATCCAGATCATTAATATATATTGTAAATAGCTGGGGTCCCAGCACTGAGCCTTGCGGTACCCCACTAGTCACTGCCTGCCATTGTGAAAAGGAACCGTTTACTCCTACACTTTGCTTCTTGTTTGCCAGCCAGTTCTCTATCCAAATCAACACTGAACCCCCAAAGCCGTGTGCTTTAAGTTTGTAAACGTATCTCTTATGTGGGACCTTGTCGAAAGCCTTCTGGAAGTCCAGATACACCACATCCACTGGTTCTCCCCTATCCACGCTACTAGTTACATCCTAGTTTAGCCTGCAGTCATAACATAGAATAAATAACAAATACTCAACACAGTTTAAAGTCCCAAAGTCATTGTCTCTTCCCTCCTTGCTTTCCCTCTGCGCTGAGGCAATCCAAGCCTCTGATGTTATGACCCCGCCGGGTGATGGTAGGTAAGTCCCGCAGGCTGAATCCGAGCTCCGCAAAAGGGCCGGTTCAAACTCCGCGGCCCGGGGCGGTCGAAACTGCCAAAGCTGCCGTCCTCCAGTCCAGCGGACGCAGCTGTAGTTGCGGGAGCTCCGGAAAACAGAACTCGAGCTCCCGATGATGTCGTCCACTGGCCCACTGGCCGAGACTCCGAGGCTCCAAAGTCGGGTCGGAAGCCGTGCCGCACCGCAACCACAGCCCCGAAGTCGGCCAGGCTCGCGTTGGTAAGTCCTGGCTCTGCTCCACAGCCTCCACAGCCTCGAGGTCGGTCGCAGTTGGAGGCCGCCAGCTCCGCGATAGGCCTCAGCGCAGACGGACACAGAGACGGGGGATACGGCAGGAAAAGTCGCATCCCCCCGAAAGAAGAGCCAAAAAACACCCCCCCCCCACCCCCCCCCCCCACACACACACAGCCAAACAAACCGCAAAAACAGGACAAAAGAAAACAAAAAACAGAAAAGACAAACGGACTGCAGGCGAGCCGCAGCTGCAAGGCAGCGCAGCCACTCCCCATGTTCCCGATGTTGGGGAGTCCGGAACTAGGTGCCACAGTTAAAGAATAAGGAGTAAGCCATTTAGAACGGAGACGAGGAAACACTTTTTTTTCTCACAGACAGTGGTGAGTCTGTGGAAATCTCTGCCTCAGACGGCGGTGGAGGCCGGTTCGCTGGATGCTTTCAAGAGAGAGGTAGTTAGGGCTCTTAAAACTAGCGGAGTCTGGGGATCAGGGGAGAAGGCAGGAACGGGGTATTGATTGGGGTCTTCTTCTTATCGAGTCCACACACAAGATTAGAAGTTGTTCAGCCAGAGCTGAACACACTTCTCGGCATCTGCACAATGGTGTCTGTCTTGCGCTTATTGTGCGTCTTGTGCGTGGTGGTGGAAAGATTGGTTGAAACAGGGCCGCGACGTGAACGCTCTTTCCTTGACCCCACTGATTGGGGTGATCAGCCATGATCACATTGAATGGCGGTGCTGGCTCGAAGAGCCGAAAGGCCTACTCCTGCACCTATTGTCTATTGTCTATTGTCTATTGAGGGATGCAGTCGGCAGTCCCGATGCAGACATAAATACAGCGATAAAAGAGTTGGCGGGTGGTGCCAGAGTACAATAGGAATAAGAACTGTCGAACGTAACCGAAAAAAGACAGACATAACTGGTACCTATTCGAATGCACATGGCATTCATACACGCATAGAGTGTGGACAGAGTGAGAGCCAGAGCGCGGAGAATTTCCGCCAGCGTAGGAGATTGTTAGTAGAGGGTCATTGAATGGGTCTCTGATCGAGGGTGAACTGTGGGGCCTTGAGACCAAGTGGAGGATGGAGGATTGAAGGGACTGGTCGTGCATGGTAAATATTTGCATCGGATGTCTAGCAACTGAAAGTTATTGATTAAATAACGGGGGCTTGAGCTGCCTTGGGCGTCGGTGGGAATGGAACGGGCAAGGAGGGATGGGATGGAATCGAGGTAAGTGGAGATGAGTTCAGCGGGACTGGAGCAGGCAGAAACAATGGGTCTGCCAGGCCAGTCTGCATTGTAGTTTTTGAGGTGGTGATAGAAACGAGCAGCGCGGGATTGGGGAAAGGTTTGGAGGCTATGGAGAGCAGATCGCCAGAGGCGGTGAAATCAGAAAGAGTCTGGGAGAGGATGGCCTGGTGATCGGCTGTGTGGTCATAGGCAAATGAAACCTCTCCTATCAGGCAAAAGTGTCCAAAACGCACTCCACTATATTCAGGCAACGGAACCAATCTACCACAATGGGCGAGCAATACTAAACTACTACTGATTCTCAGGCTATCCTTGATCCGACTTTGCTAGCCTTTCATTGCACTAAACGATATTCTCTGATCATGTAAGAAACACTGTCAATTGATTATGCATTGTCTTTCTGCTGACTGCTTAGCACGCAACAAAAGCGTTTCACTATACCTCGGTAAACGTGATGATAAATTACATTTAACTGCTCGAGGGCCGGGAATGAAGAGGTGTCCGAAAGCTGGTGCCAGGAATCCCACAGTAGAGGCCAGCCCGCCATTCAACAAACGCATCTCCCTTGTCGGCGGGTTTAATAACAATGTCCAGATTCTTGTTGAGAGACAGTACGAGTGTATGTTGCGACGGGTGAGATCAGCGTGGGTCAGGGTAGTAGATAATTCAAAACGATTGATGTTGCAAAGGCAGTTCGAAGTAACATAGTCCAGTGCGTTGAAGGCCAGCAGAATGAGGCCAAGTGGCGGGGAAATGCGTAAATGCTGGAAGGCAAAAACCCCTTCCCATAGAAAATATGAGATGACGGGGAAGCGGAAGAAGTGCTCGACGGAGCTACAGGTTGGGGTAGGGAGTTGGGACTTTCATTGACATGTGTGTGCAGGGGTGTGAAGATAACGCTTCTGTTGAGAACCGACGCATTGCTGCATCCTAAAGAGGAGGGGGCAGGGGAGATGGTGAAAACACGACAATGGTCAGGGCTGTGGGCAAAAGGTAAGAGGGATCCAGGGATGCTCGTGTGAAGTGCAATGAGGAGTTGATGGGGCTGAGAGTATGAGACTAGTGTGCGTGTGGTGCCATTATTCAGCTTCCCAATTGGGAATCGGGAGAGGGGTTTAGAATAATGAGGGGGACTGTGTGGTCATTAAATAATCTAATCTAATCTAATCTGCTGCGATGAGTTGTTCCAGTTATTTCCCACGCCCTAAAGAGGCAAGTAGTTGACAGGGCAAATGATCACTATAATACTGCCCCGATGCATCTGCGCTGCTGGTTCAATAGTGGGCATTTAAGTGACTCATTAGGGAATAAATTAAATGGGCGTGCAGAGGGGAAAGGGAATGCAGACATTACCCTGACGCCCGGTATTGACCCGATGGTGCAAATGGTATCTAGGAAAATCAGGTGCAATTATATAATGTAGAAGGCAACGAAATTTAGAAACGGGTTTTCACTTTGAACACTTATATCACAACAAACACTTTATTGAATTGGAAATTAAAATGAATGGACTCTTAATCACCTTTATAAATTCCTCCCTAAATTTTTTCTGGGACACCCCATAAATAAACGTATTGGTGCAGGTACTCAGAGACCTCAGTAAAAATCCGGACAGTTCCGCAATGGTAAATGGGTTGTTGCTATCGGTTGATCCAAGCTCCACGTCGAGGAAGTGTACACTCAAGAGGCACACACAGTTTACCATCCACAGTAGGATGAAGCTACCGGATATGGCCAGCAATAGAATGATAGACTTCCTTCTGCTCTCCACCTCTTGATCCGTGCCGCCCTCTTCCTTCGTTTTTCCTCGGAGACCGCTCCTCACTCTGTTGGCGCGTATGATGTGCCTGATTGTCAGGGCATTGAGGAGTATGATCAGCAAAATTGGTATAAATGGGGATAAAATGAATTCAATGGACAAAAGTGCTGCCCATAACGGTGAGGTATAGACGTCTGGGGTTAAGCTACAGAACCAACCCACATTGTTAATTATTTCTCGTGGTACATAGGCTAAATATATAGGTATATTTGTGGTAATACTTAAGATACATGTCAGCGATATCACTATAGTCGCAGTTCTCTCGGTGCAATACCTTGCTCGTAAATTCTGAGTACATATAGTAACAAATCGATCGAAGGTGAAGGTCACCGTTAACCAGACAGAGCAATCGAAGCAAATATAATCACAGACAATAACTAGCTTAC
Organism: Amblyraja radiata; assembly: GCF_010909765.2. Classification (NCBI taxonomy): domain Eukaryota; kingdom Metazoa; phylum Chordata; class Chondrichthyes; order Rajiformes; family Rajidae; genus Amblyraja; species Amblyraja radiata. The sequence continues at coordinate 314,029 of NW_022630156.1, forward strand.
AGATTTGAGTCATGTTGAGGAATGAATCAGGAAAATAGCCACCTGAAATCTCGGAGAGAATTACCTCAAAGATCAGAACCATTAAATCAGCTACGGCCATGGATGCCAGATAGCGGGAGATACATTTGGAGAGTCCACACTTCCCCCGGGAGAGAATTACGATTGCCATCAGGTTAGCTGTAGGAAAGACGAAATTAAAATCACCAACATTCACTATCCCAGAAGAAGATCAGTTTGACAGTTCTGCGAAAGTAAATGGAGTATATCAGACTGTCACCTACCCCTTGTACTCGGGTCGCCCACACATCTCTGATTCTGAAAAGGACATCTGAAAGATGGACTTCGCAAAGCAATAGTAAACAAAATGCAGTGGCCAAGGCGATGGCTGGATTTACAGACTTGCGGCCTATCGCTGAACGATTATTAAGCGGTCTGACGGGTATAGTGGATATATATTAATCGTGAATTCCATTCGCCTGACCACAGAGGAATGTGGAGAGTAAATAATATTGGCCGATTTTCTCATTGCACTCCAGCGCCAAACCTTATGCATATACTTCCATCTTCAGGCAGAATGCAGCATCAACTTAAAAACAAGAAGAGTTTGATGTTTACCGCAGTTGACAAATATTGCGTGTAACCATAAATCGCATCGGGATGTCCGTGGCCAGACTCGCATTGCTCACTAGCAGTTGCAGATTGATTTCGCGATGCACATATGATTGCAAATACTGCATCCAATCCACGCCTCTGCTAAACTGTATTTCCGAACACGCTTGCGTTATAAAGCGTCCCATTTTATTCGCCCCTTTCCCTCAAGGCAAATTGACAGCAGGCGCATTGCTGCCTGACAGCTAAACAACATAGGATCGACACTGGTCACTAGTGCTGTTTGCACCTTCTCCCTGCGCTGACGTAGGTTCAACTCCCTGGGTCATTGCTTGATGGATTGATTCATGCAGCATGGTAACAGGTCCCCGGCACAACGAGTCGTTCAGATCATCTATCACCCGTTCACACTGGTTCTGCGTTATCCAACATCCACTCCCTGCACACTGGAAGCAAATTACAGAATGCATTCACCTACACACCAGCAGGTTTGTGAGCGGAATCTAGAGCGCACGGGCCTTTGGGATGTGGAAGGATCCAGAGCTAACGGTTGAATCAACGCAATCAGCCGAGATCAAGTGCAAATTCCACACAGGATCCCAGGTCAGGATCAACCCGGGTCACCGGCGCTGTAAGGCTGCAGTTCTCAGAGCTCCGCTTATGTGCTGCACAGTTCTCCGTTGACCATCCACCTGGATTACGCAGCTGGCTGGTAGGTTACCTGTCCAAATACGTTGTCGCTAGTGCATCGGCTCATGGCATAAACTTTGGGTAAATTGAGAGGAGCAAGTCAACGGAAAATCAGCCGATTGCAATTGCTCGTGACACAAATCAAATTGACCGAACGTGCCGCCCTCCATATCATCGGGGCAATATTCACTGCATTCGCTATCAGTCCATTTCGATTTGGCGGTGAAGAATAATTACAGTCCTGTTTTTTTTCACAGCGCTAATGGTGTCAAAACCATCCGCACCAGCTACATATTGGTATCGGACATATGTGGGTATCTGCTAATTCAGTGTGCGACGGACGGAACCGGTAAATCTCAGCCGCACAATGCTGGATCAGTAACTCAAGAATAATTAATAGCACAGACGTTTTCAACACTAAAGGCGAGAGAGCGAAACATTGGTACAGAATAATAAAGGACTTACCAGGAATACCAATGATGACAAGGATAGGGTAGAAAATATTCTCTACCTGGTTGATTGCCGGCAGTTCCATGTCCAGATGTAATCGACGTTTCCTGCCAGTGGTCTGACTGGTCGCTTGCTTTTAAAGTTAGCTGCATATTCTCCAGATAAATCTTATGACTTCTAATTAAGGCAAATTAATTGGGATTAGTGTCAGTCCGTTAAACAAACAAAGTTAACCTCATCACGTTAGCTGCTGCTAAGTATGTAATTGCGCAATAACTGCCAGTATTGTTCTATAAAATAGATATTATATTACTCTATTACACAAAACAGGGAGAATTATTTGTAAGAACATATATTTGTTAATCCACTCGCTTTCTTTGTTTCCAGCGGCAAAGTGATGTTGAATTATCCACGCATATCCATGCGCCTTTCTAGAAGCTTCTTGCACGACACTCTCAAATCTGCTTTCACCACCATCCCTGGCAGCCCGTTCCAGGCACTCACCACTACCTGCAAAACCTCCTGACCGCGTATCTGCTTTAAACGTTGACCCTCTCAATTTAAACATATGCCCTCTAGTCCATCCCAGCAAGGACAAGTTTCTGACAATTTACCTAATCTCTGCTTCCCACAATTGTGTGTATTTATATCACGTCTCTCTTCATCCTTCAACATTCCAGACAAAGCGATCAAAGTTTGTCCCACTTCTCCTTGGAACAAATACAGTCCAATCGAGGCAGAATTCCAGTAAAACACCTCTGCATCCACTCCGCCTGCACGTTATTGCTGTAACTGCGCCCAAAACGGCACACAGCCCTCCAAATGAGGCCTAACCAAACTGTTGGAGAACAGCATCGTGACTTCGTGACCTTTGTAATCAAAGCCCGCCCAACGTAGGCAAGCATTCCACACGCCTCCTGAACCATGCTTTCTGCTTATGATGCCACTTTCAGGGAGCTACGCATCTGGACACGAACTTCATTCTTTACAAGTTAGGTCTTTATTCTTTGGAGCGCAGAAGGTTAAGGGGGGACTGGATAGAGGTCTTTAAAATGATGATAGGGATAGACAGAGTTGACGTGGATAAGCTTTACCCACTGAGAGTAGGGAAGGTTCAAACAAGAGAACATGACCAGAATTAAGGGACAGAAGTTTAGGGGTAACATGAGGGGGGACTTCTTTACTCAGAGAGTGGTAGCGGTGTGGAATGAGCTTCCAGTGAAGGTGGTGGAGGCAGGTTCGATGTTATCATTTAAAAATAAATTGGATAGTTATATGGACGGGAAAGGAATGGAGGGTTATGGTCTGAGTGCAGGTAGATGGGACTAGGGGATATTACGGGTTTGGCGCGGACTAGAAGGGCCGAGATGGCCTGTTTCCGTGCTGTAATTGTTATATGGTTATATGGTTATATCAGTGCTGTAAAGAGTCCTGCCGTCAACCCTATAGTTTCGCCATACATTGACCTCGCAAAAGGCAATACCTCCTAGCTACCGACATTGAAATCCATCTGCCAATTGCCCGTATATTTCTGCAGCTGCCCTACATCCACTGTGTAGTTTGACGACTTTCCTCCCATCTCGCAACTTCAGCAATATCGGCTTTGGCTGCATATATAAGTAAAACCTATCAACGTCTACATCTATCTCAATGCCACCAGATGGAAGAGATAGTTATTGACCAGTACCACCAGGGAGCAGGGAGTGGGAGATAGGGTGGCGGGAAGAGGGTAGGGGGTGTGGGAGAGGGAGGGGAGAGGGAGGGGAGAGGGGAGGGGAGAGAGAGAGAGAGAGAGAGAGAGAGATTAGGAGCTGTGATGTGAGAGAATTAGCTTCTCTCTCTCGCTCTCGCATCTCTCGTCTCTTCTCTCCTCTCTCTCTCGCTCCCTCTCTCTCTCTCTCTCCTCTCTCTCTCTCTCCTCTCTCTCTCTCTTCCCTCTCTCTCTCTCCTCTCTGGCTCTCTGCTCTCCTCTCTCTCTCGCGCTCTCTCTCTCTTTCTCTCTCCTCTCTCGTCTCGTCTCTTTCTCGCCTTCTCTCTCTCTCTCTCGCTCTGCTCTCTCTCGCTCGCTCTCTCCTCTCGCTCGCTCCTCCTCTCTCTCCTCTCTCTCTCTGGCTCTCTCTCGCCCTCTTCTCTCTGCTCTCTCCGTGCTCTCTCTCGCGTACGGCTCCTCCCTCTCTCTCCTCCTCTTCTCTTCTATCCCCTGCTCTGGCGGAGCGCCCCTTTTTACGTCAACCCAAACCCAGACAACCATTTGCAGGCAGTGTTTTTTTACTTCCAACTAACCATATATTCATTTTCAAATCACATTATGGGTACTCACAGCTGTGGAGACATTTGTTCAGTGTTATTCAGAGCTCTGATAGAGGCAGACCACTTGCAGTGACTGATTGAGGCACACCACTTGCAGCGACTGATTGAGGCACACCACTTCCAGGTTTTATAGTCCCTCCCCCTCCCTCCAGCAGGGGCAGCAGAGAGAATGGGGAATTTTGTAAAAGCATTAATATCTCTGTCATATTTCATCGATGGGAAAAATCCTCGGCACACATGTGGCGGAGGCGGGCTCTGAGCGAGGTGGCCAAAAATGACGGCCGTAGGTGGCGGCGTTCTCTCGGAAATCGCAGCACAGATCGCCAATACCGGTCAAGAACAGAGTTTTAGTTATATAGATTTTATAAAGGAAGATGTTACCCAGCAATTGGACGTTCACGATAAAAGAGGTCGACGTCAGCATGATTTTGTGAAGGGATGATCTTGTCTGACTAATCTGCTGGTGTTCTTTGAGAAAGTTAAAAGCAGGACAGACAGATGGGAGACGGTAGATGTTGTTTTCCTAGAATTTCAGAAACGCTTCGTTGAGGTGCCGCACGTCAGGCTGCTCGGGAGTGTCCATGTTATTAATGGGAAGATGCCAGCATGGATAGCGGGTTGGCTGTCTGGCAAAGAGTTGCAATAAAATACGCCTTTTCAGGTTGGCTAACAGTGACTGGTGAAGTTCCGCAAGGGTCGGTGCTGGGGCCGCTTCTCTTCATTTTGTATATTAATGATTTGGATACGGGGATTGAAGGCTTCGACGCCAAGTTTGCAGATGATGCTAATATAAGTGCAGGGTAAGTCAGTGGAGAAGAAGCAAGGACTCTGCAGAAGGACTTGGGCAGGTTAGGAGAATGGACAGAGAAGTGGCAGATGCAATTTAGTATAGCAAAGATGCGGAGTCATGCATTTTGATAACAATAATAAAGAACTCACAAACCGTTAATTTGCATGGTATTAAGGAAGGCAAATCCAATGCTGGCATTTATATCAAGCGTACTGGAAAACAAATACTGAGATGTGATGCTGAGGCCCGATAAGGCGTTGGTCAGGCAGCATTTGTAGTCCTGTGAGCAGGTTTGGGCCACATATCCCGGAAGGTTGCGCTGGCTCTGGAGAGGGTCCAGATAAGATATACCAAAATTATTCCAGTAATGTGTGGGTTAGCACACGATGAGCGTTTGACAACACTGGTCACCACTCGTTGGAGTTTAGAATGTTGAGGGGGGACGTCATTGAAACCTGCAGAATAATGAAAGGCACAGAAAGGAAAACAAGGCGGACCAAGCAGGCTGACTTCTGAGTTTCCACTGCTGCGAGAGTCTAGGACCAGAGGTCATCGCCTCAGAATTAAAGGGCTCTCTGTTAGAAAGGAGATGAGGAGGAACTTCTTTAGTCAGGAGGTAGTTAATCTATGGAATTCAGTGCCACAGGGAGTTGTGGAGGCCGTCAGTGGATATTTTAAAGGCAGATATAGACAATTTCTTGATTAGAACGGGTATCAAGGGTTATAGACAGAAGGCAGAAAATGTGATTGAGCGGCAGAGATTAGCCACGATTGAATGGCAGAGTAGATTCAATTGGCCATGGCCTAATTCTACTTCAATAATTGTAAATGCAACACCTCCCAGTTACTGGGATTGAAAGCCACCTCCCATTTTCCCGCATATTTCTGCAGCTGACCAGCTGACCAACATGCCACTGTGTAGTTGTGACAACCTTACTCGCTTCTCGGAACGTCAGCTATGATTGCTTTGTCTGCAAACTTAAAATCAACATGTCTACGTCGATGTCTTACTCATGACAGCAGATGAAACAGATAGATATTAACATCAGTATGAACATGTCCCACCACCTTCAATGATACGGAGGTTCGAACGTTTGAGAGCTCCAATCTGCTTGGCGTTAATATTCTGATAGTTTTGTGTGGAGAACACACAATGATACCACAACTAAGAAGACACACTGGTATCCACGTCCTTCGGAGACTGAGAAAATTCGGAATGTCACTCGTGACACTTCCAAGCTTCAGCAGATGCACCAAAACAAGCAATCTGCACTCTGTTCTCCTTCAATAACCTTGTATAGACGCCACTACATCCTGTCACTCACTTCAACCTGACATACGCTACCTTTTTCCTGTTCAATTTTACAATGTTACACAGGGAATCCACGATTCCCTTTCCTCGCCATGCGTTTACTAAGGAGAAGGTAATAGTAAAACTGAAATGTCCGAGGGTGGATAAGTCACCTATACAGGTTGGACTGCACCCCAGTGTTCTGAACTAGGTGGCCTCAGGGATCGTGGAGGCATGTTTTGAGAAATTTCAAGAATCCCTTGAGTTAGGAGTGGTTCCTGAAGATTGGTAAATTGCGAATATCACCCCGCTGTACACAAAGGGAGCAAAGCAGAGGAACGGAAACTATAGGTGGACAAAATGCTGGAGAAACTCAGAGGGTGCAGCAGCATCTATGGAGCGAAGGAAATAAGCAACGTTTCTGGCCGAAACCCTTCTTCAGCCTATTTCCATAGATTTTGCTGCACCCGTTGAGTTTCTACAGCACTTTTGTCTACCTTCATAGCCACATCGAAACATAGAAAATAGGTGCAGGAGTAGGCCATTCGGCCCTTCGAGCCTGCACCGCCATTCAATATGATCATGGCTGATCAGCCAACTCAGTATCCTTTACCTGCCTTCTCTCCATACCCCCTGATATCTTTAGCCACAAGGGCCACATCCAACTTAAATATAGCCAATGAACTGGCCTCAACTACCTTCTGTGGCAGAGAATTCCAGACATTCACCACTCTCTGTGTGAAAAATGTTTTTCTCATCTCGGTCCTAAAAGATTTCCCCCTTATCCTTAAACTGTGACACCTTGTTCTGGGCTTCCCCAACAGCGGGGACAATCTTCCTGCATCCAGCCCCTTAAGAATGTTGTAAGTTTCAATAAGATCCCCCCCCAATCTTCTAAATTCTAGCGAGTACAAGCCGAGTCTATCCATTCTTTCTTCATATGAAAGTCCTGCCATCCCAGGAATCAGTTTGGTGAACCTTTGCTGTACTCCCTCTATGGCAAAAATGTATTTCCTCAGATTAGGAAACCAAAACTGTACGCACTACTCCAGGTGTGGTCTCACCAAGACCCTGTACAACTGCAGTAGAACCTCCCTGCTCCTATACTCAAATGATTTTGCTATGAATGCTAACATGCCATTCACTTTCTTCACAGCCTGCTGCACCTGCATACCTACTTTCAATGGTACACATAAATGCTGGAGAAACTCAGCGGGTGCAGCAGCATTTATGGAGCGAAGGAAATAGGCGACGTTTCGGGCCGAAACCCTTCTTCAGACTGACCTACTTTCAATGACTGGTGTACCATGGCACCCAGGTCTCGTTGCATCACCCCTTTTCGTATCGGCCACCATTCAGATTTTACTTCGGAGTCACGTGAGTGACTACGTGAAGAACCCGCTCAGTGCGCAGGCGCGGCATTACGCCAGCAGTGCAACAGCGGCTGCAACGGGACTTAGGCGCTCCCGCTACAGAATGAAACGGACCGTCAGGTGAATACCCTGAGGTCGGGTTTCTTTTACAGGTGAGCCTTTTTCTGCTTGTGTTTTTACATGCAGAGAAAAAGGCTCTGGAACAAAACGTTTACTGCGTTCACCCGTTTCAAGGAGGGACGTTTTCCGTCGGGGAGGGGGGCAGCAACAGGCGGTAGGAGCCTGTTCCCCGACACCGCTATTCCCCGACACCGTGCCGAGCACAGCCCGCTAGTACCTGAGCAGCGGGCTGGATGCATAGCCACCCAAAGACGCATCCGGCAGGTGTTCCCGATTTCGGACGGGACGTCTCTCCACCCGCACGGGGGGAGAGAGAGCCGCCTGAGCCGCTGGAGCGGCTCACGGAGCAGATGCCTGCGAGACACGCTGCTTGAGGGGCGCTCTCGCTACTACAAGGCACAAAAGCTCCAGAAGAAGGCGGTAGGAACAATTACCGGGCGCACCGCTATCCCCATCACCGCGCCGAGCTCAGTCCCGCTTGTGCCTGAACTGCGGGATGGAAGTCTAGCCATCCGAACAGGCATCCGGCCGGTGGCGTCCGATTTGTCGGACGGGGACATGTCTCCACCTAAATGGAGGAGAGACAGCCGCCGGAGCTGCATCCAACAGCTATTGGAGCAGCTCCAGCGAGATGCGCAGAAAGAGCGCTCTCGCGGAGGGAGGTCAGGCACCCCCTCCACAGTGTTTCATGCACTGCCCTCTGCTCCCTCATTACTGGAGGCTAGCATTGGTGACCAGGGTTGGGCTGGTCTGGAACAGGGGCAGGCGGACGAATTCGGGAGTATGCCAGGGGTGCAGGAACAGGAAGAGCTGTTGGGTGTGATGGACCGCTTTGTAGCAACCCCACGGGCTGGAGCACCGCTGGAACCAAGAATGGCGACCAGCATCAACCATCTATCCAATAAACCATTACTGGAAAAGGTGCTCGCTGAGGTGCTGAAACAACACACAGCACCAGAAAACTGTGAGGCCCTCAAAGTAAAAAAGTGTCAACAGCCAAATCTGGGGGCATGTGGGGTCACACATCCGGACCCAAGAACTCAAACTACAGCGGATCCTAAGGCACCTGACGTCGGCCATCACAGCCTTTGCTCGTTCCGTGGAGACCACGGAGATGGATACCTGCCAGCAGGATGTGCTGGCATTAATATGTACCACACAATTTGAGATCAAAAATCTCCGGAGGGAAACATAAGACCTGCCCTCAATCCCAAATTTGCTGGCTTGTGTAAAGCCCCAGCTGCGGAGACGGACGCGCTGCTATTTGGGAAAGATTTCAATAAAAAAACTGAAGGAGATGCAGGATGCATCAAAAACCTTCGGCCTAATGAGGGGAGGCCCCGGGACGAGCAAACCAAGCCCTCCGATACCCAAGCGGCAGCACCGCACGGCATCCACCAGTCGACGTCCGCAATATGGGACTGGTGAACGCTTGGGGTCCGCACATTATCCCCAAATATCTTTTTAGATCAGGGCCCGCAGCGGACCCTCTGGAAAATGCGTCTCCCCCCAACATCGCCAGCACGTCAGAACAAAATCTTCAGGAAAATGAAGAAAAATAATCGCCAATAACCATGGAGGTAGGTGGGTCTGGTCCCTACCAGCATATAGAGAATAAGGGTGCTTTATTAACAGGGGGGAGATTACACTTGTTTAAAGAAGCATGGGGTATGGTCACGAGTGACAAGTATATACTCAACAGCATTAGTGGATATAAAATACAATTCATGTCAGAAAAAAAGCCGCCAGTTCAACAATGGCCCCAAAGGGTATTTCTCGCTCCGTCAAAGAGAAACGTGAGGGACAAGCTGAACTGGTGAGACTTGTCACAAAGGGGGTCATCGAAAAGACAAAACATGAACCTTTGGAATTGGTATCGAATATATTCACTAAAACCAAAAAAGATGGTGGCTGTCGCATCATCATTGACTTAACATCACTAAACAAATTTGTTAAGTATATACATTTCAAAATGGAGACATATGTTACTGCCAAACAACTGAATTCCAACGGACACTTCATGGCAAGCATTTATCTTAAAGATGCTTACTATCTAGTACCCATATACAAGGATCATCGCAGATACCTAAAATTTATCTGGATGGTACAAAGCATTGCCCTATGATCTAACTTCAGCCCCAAGATTATTCACCAAAATATTGAACCCAGCCATGGCAATACTAAGAAAACAAAAACATATTGTCATGGCATATCTAGATGATATTCTGATAGTAGGGAAAACGATGGAATTGGCTGTGGCAGCAGTATCAGCTACAAAACAGCTCCTCGAAACTCTGGGGTTCGTCCTACATCCAGATAAATCTAAGTTGAAGCCATCCACTATCATGGACTACCTGAGCTTCACAATTAACTCAGTCCATATGACTGTTACCTTGCCAAAGGCAAAAATGGTTGAATTAGCACAATCATGCAACAATTTAATGGTCAACGAGCGACCAACTATTCGACAAGTAGCAAGAGTAATTGGGGAAATGGTAGCAGCATTTCCGGCTACACAATTCGGACCTTTGCACTATCAAAAAATTTACAGAGAGCAAAGGTACAGGCAATAAAACGACATACAGGTCACTATGATCGTGTCATGAACTTACCCACTGAAGCAATATCAGAGCTACGGTGGTGGGCAGAAAACGTTTGGCATAGTTTCAGCCCTATCTTTATCACTAACCCTACTTTAGTTACTCAAACAGATGCCAGTGCTCAAGGCTGGGGAGCGACTAACTCCATATTCAGCACAGGTGGTAGATGGACTAACCTAGAGTCATCATTACTACTTACACTGGGCATTAACTATCTAGAGATGTTGGGCGCCTTTTATGGTTTAAAAGCATATGTATCTAATATGCAGCACTTGCATGTTCGGTTACAAATTGATAAATACTACGGTGATGGCTTATATTAACCATATGGGTGGCATAAAATCATTATAATGCGACAAATTGGTCAACATGATTTGGCAATGGTGTGTCGAAAGACATATTTGGCTATCAGCTACTTACCTACCAGGTAAGCTAAACACCCATGCCATGAGAAAATTAAACGCCTGGGTTGCAAGTTTGAACAGACCTTACCTGGAACTGGGATTGTCCAAACAAACCATCACCACCATGTCGGCATCCCTTCGAACATCCACCAAGAGGCAGTACTTAACCAGCATCAAAAAAGGGAGAAGTACTGCCAGGAAACAGGGACAACATACGCAACGGCTTCAGCCACCAACATACTGGAGTTCCTGGCCTATCTACACCACGATGTAGGGATCAGCTACAGTGCCATCAACACAGCGCAGAGTGCTCTTTCTGCTTATCTCAAACCAGCGCCAGGACAACAGGCGATGGGATCCCATCCACTGGTGGTAAAACTGATGAAGGGCATTTACAATATCAAGCCCTAAGCCCAGGTATACCCATATTTGGGATATCAGTGTGGTCCTGACATATCTCAGGGAATGGCCACCAGCCAGATCCCCCGGCCTCGAGCAAGCTACACTAAAGACGCTCATGTTGATGGCACTTGTATCCTCTCAGAGGGTCCAGTCACTACACCTATTGCGACTGGACAACATGATCACAGCTCCAGACCATATCTGTCGTTATCCAGCGACTGATCAAACAGAGCAGACCAGGAACACCTAATCCAGTCGTGGCTTACCCACCAGAACCACGGTTATGTGCCATGACCCACCTACTATCCTACATAGACACAACCAAAATATTCGAGGGAGATGAAAAGCCTTGTGGGTCAGTCACAAAAACCTTATGGTGGGGTGACGAGCCAAACCATTGCGAGATGGCTCAAGCAGGTGCTAGAAACTGCTGGGATAAACACTAACATGTACAAATTTTATTCCTCCAGTACAGCATCCATGTCGACGGCTAAAGAATGGACATGCCTATAGACCACATCCTGGCTACAGCAGGATGGTGGGGGGGGGGGGGAAAGACCGTTCAGAAATTTTATAATAAGCCGTTGGCAAACCTGGTTTTTTTGCAGTAAAGATTTACGAACTGCAAATATTTAATTTAAGCCCAGGAGAGCAACTTAATTCTTTGTTGTTATTGTTTAAACAATACCATTGTGTTTTTCTACAAATAGACTCATTGGTTGATTACGATAACACTTCCTCCCTCAAGAACTTCGGCAGTGAGTGAAATGAAACTGTTACACGGTTTGAAATCACAGAGCTTTGAAATCTTCACGTAGTCACTCACGTGACTCCGAAGTAAAATAGTAAGATTAAACGAGAATTTACCAGTTTGAAGTTTGATCTTTATTTTATGAGGAGTTACGATGAGGGATTACGTGCCCTCCGCTCCCACCCTCATTATATGGATCAAACTAATAAATTGATGTCTCCTTATCTTTACTATGTTTACTTCAAAATAACTGTGTCTCTCTGTGATTCCACACCGCTGCTTGGAAGTATGCCGCGCCTGCGCACTGAGCGGGTTCTTCACGTAATCCCTCATCGTAACTCCTCATAAAATACAGATCAAACTTCAAACTGGTAAGTTCTCGTTTAATCTTACTATTATAGTCTACTTTCCTGTTTTTGCCACCAAAGTGGCTAACCGCACATTTATCCACATTATACTGCACCCCCCATGCATTTTCCCACTCACCAAGCCTATCCAAGTCACCTTGCATCCTCCTTGCATCCTCCTAACAGCTAACACTGCCTCCCACCTTCGTGTCATCCGCAAACGTGGAGATGTTGCATTCAATTCCCTCGTCCAAATCATTAATATACATTGTAAATAGCTGGGGTCCCGCACTGAGCCTTGCGGTACCCCACAAGTCACTGCTTGCCATTCTGAAAAGGACCCGTTTACTCCTACTCCTTGCTTCCTGTCTGCCAGCCAGTTCTCTATCCACACCAATACTGAACCCCCGATACCGTGTGCTTTAAATTTGTATACAAATCTCTTATGTGGAACATTGTCGAAAGCCTTCTTAAAGTCCAGATATAACAACCACTGGTTCTCCCTTATCCATTCTATTAGTTACATCCTCGAACAATTCCATAACATTCGTCAGACACGATTTACCTTTGATAAATCCCTGCTGACTTTGTCCAATGATTTCACCACTTTCCAAATGTGCTGCTATCCCATCTTTAATAACTGACTAGCAGTTTCCCCACTACCGATGTTAGACTAACTGGTCTGTAATTCCCCATTTTCTCTCTCCCCCCCTTTTTAAAAAGTGGGGTTACATTAGCTACCCTCCAATCCTCAGGAACTACTCCAGAATCTTTCACAGTTATGAAAAATTATCAGTAATGCATCCACTATTTCTGGGGCTACTTTCTTAAGTTTCCTGGAATGCAGCCTATCTGGACCTGGGGATTTATCGGCCTTTAATCCATTCAATTTACCTAACACCACTTCCCGGCTAACCTGGGTGTCACTCAGTTCCTCGTCTCATTTGACCCCAGGTCTCCTGCTATTTCCGGCAGATGTCTTCCTTAGTGAAGACAGAATCAATGTAGTTATTCAATTGGTCTGCCATGTCCTTGTTACCCATGATCAATTCACTGGTTCTGACCGCAAGGGACCTACATTTGTTTTAGAAACATAGAAACATAGAAATTAGGTGCAGGAGTAGGCCATTCGGCCCTTCGAGCCTGCACCGCCATTCAATATGATCATGGCTGATCATCCAACTCAGTATCCCGTACCTGCCTTCTCTCCATACCATCTGATCCCCTTAGCCACAAGGGCCACATCTAACTCCCTCTTAAATATAGCCAATGAACTGGCCTCGACTACCCCTTGTGGCAGGGAGTTCCAGAGATTCACCACTCTCTGTGTGAAAAAAGTTCTTATCATCTCGGTTTTAAAGGATTTCCCCCTTATCCTTAAGCTGTGACCCCTTGTCCTGGACTTCCCCAACATCGGGAGCAATCTTCCTGCATCTAGCCTGTCCAACCCCTTAAGAATTTTGTACGTTTCTATAAGATCCCCTCTCAATCTCCTAAATTCTAGAGAGTATAAACCAAGTCTATCCAGTCTTTCTTCATAAGACAGTCCTGACATCCCAGGAATCAGTCTGGTGAACCTTCTCTGCACTCCCTCTATGGCAATAATGTCCTTCCTCAGATTTGGAGACCAAAACTGTACGCAATACTCCAGGTGTGGTCTCACCAAGACCCTGTACAACTGCAGTAGAACCTCCCTGCTCCTATACTCAAATCCTTTTGCTATGAAAGCTAACATACCATTCGCTTTCTTCACTGCCTGCTGCACCTGCATGCCCACTTTCAATGACTGGTGTACCATGACACCCAGGTCTCGCTGCATCTCCCCTTTTCCTAGTCGGCCACCATTTAACTAATCTTTTTCTCTTATCATATCTATAAAAACTTTTGCAGTCAGTTTTTATGTTCCCTGACAGTTTTCTTTTATAATCTATTTTCCCTTTCCTAATTAAGCCCGTTGTCCACCTCTGCTGCACTCCCAGAATTTCTACCAGTCCTCTGGTAGGCTGCTTTTTCTGGCTAATTTGTATGCTTCATCTTTTGTTTTGATACTATCCCTGATTTCCCTGGTTATCCACGGATGCACTACCGTATCTGATTTATTATTTTGCCAAACTGGGATGAACAATTGTTGTAGTTCATCCATGCAGTCTTTAAATGCGTTCCATTACATATCCACCGTTAACCCTTTAAGAATCAATTGCCAGCCAATCTTAGCCAATTCACGTCTCATACCCTCTTTTTAAGTTCAGGACCCTTGTTTCTGAGTTAATTATGTCACTCTCCATCCTAATGAAGAACTCAACCATATTATGGTCACTCTTGCCCAAGGGGCCACGCACAACAAGACTGCTAACTAACCCTTCCTCATTACTCAATACCCAGACTAGAATAGCCTGCTCTCTCGTTGGTTCCTCTACATGTTGGTTAAGAAATTATCCCGCATACATTCCAAGAAATCTTCTTCCTCAGCACCCCTGCCAATTTGATTCACCCAATCTATATGTAACCATATATAACCATATAACAATTACAGCACGGAAACAGGCCAACTCGGCCCTACAAGTCCGTGCCGAACAATTACTTCCCCTAGTCCCATCTACCCGCACTCAGACCATAACCCTCCATTCCCTTCCCATCCATATACCTATCCAGTTTATTTTTAAATGATATAATCGAACCTGCCTCCACCACTTCCACTGGAAGCTCATTCCACACAGCTACCACTCTCTGTGTAAAGAAGTTCCCCCTCATGTTACCCCTAAACTTCTGTCCCTTAATTCTGAAGTCATGTCCTCTTGTTTGAATCTTCCCTACTCTCAATGGGAAAAGCTTGTCCACGTCAACTCTGACTATCCCTCTCGTCATTTTAAAGACCTCTATCAAGTCGCCCCTTAACCTTCTGCGATCCAGAGAATGAAGACGTAACTTATTCAACCTTTCTCTGTAACTTAGTTGCTGAAACCCAGGCAACATTCTAGTAAGTCTCCTCTGCACTCTCTCTATTTTGTTGACACCCTTCCTATAATTGGGCGACCAAGATTTTACACCATACTCCAGAATTGGTCTCACCAATGCCTTGTACAATTTTAACATTACATCCCAACTTCTATACTCAATGCTTTGATTTATAAAGGCTAGCATATCAAAAGCTTTCTTTACCAACCTATCTACACGAGATTCCACCTTCAGGGAACTATGCACAGTTATTCATAGATCCCTCTGTTCAACCACATTCCTCAATTCGCTACCATTTACCATGTACGTCCTATTTTGATTTGTCCTGCCAAGATGTAGCACCTCACACTTATCAGCATTAAACTCCATCTGCCAACTTTCATCCCATTCATCCAAATGGCCTAAATCTCTCTGTAGAATTTGGAAATCTACTTCATTTTCCACAACACCAGCTATCTTAGTATCATCTGCATTCTTACTAATCCAATTTACCACACCTTCATCCAGATCATTGATGTACATGACAAACAACAGTGGACCCAACACAGATCCCTTAAGCACCCCACTAGTCACCTGCCTCCAACCTGACAAACAGCCATCCGCCATTACTCTCTGGCGTCTGCCATTCAGCCACTGTTGAATCCATCTTTCTACTCCTGCATTTATACCCAACAATTGAACCTTCTTAACCACCTCCAATGTAGATTGAAGTCACCCATTATAACTGTTTTACCTTTATTGCACGCATTTCTAATTTCCTGTTTGATGCCATCCCCAATTCCACTACTACTGTTAGGTGGCCTGTACACAACTCCCACTAGCGTTTTCTGCCTCTTAGTGTTTCGCAGATATACCCATATGGATTCCACATCCTCCAAGTTAGTGTCCTTCCTTTCTATTGCGTTAATCTCCTCTCTAACCAGCAACGCTGCCCCACCTCCTTTTCCTTTCTGTCTATCCCTCCTGAATATTGAATATCCCTGGATGTTCAGCTCCCAGCCTTGGCCACCGTGGAGTTATGTCGCCGTGATCCCAACTATATAATAGTCATTAATAGCTATCTGCACATTCAACTCATCCACCTTATGTCGAATGCTCCTTGCATTGAGACACAAAGCCTTCAGGCTTGTTTTTACAACAGTCTTACCCCTTATACAACTATGTTGACAAGTGGCCCTTTTTGATTTTTGCCCTGGATTTCTTTCGATTTTGCCTCCGATTTCCCAGCAACTGCAGTTCCTTCTTAAACGGAAACTATAGACCGGTTAGCCTGACGTCGGTGGTTGCTAAGATTTTAGAGACAATTACAAAGGATGAGGTTACGCAATCGTTGGATGTTCACGATAAAATAGGCCGACGTCAGCCTGATTTTGTGAAGGGAAGATCTTGCCTGACAAATCTACATACGCATTTGATGTAGTTATTAGCATGACGGGCGGCGGTAGATGTTGTTTACCTGGACTTTTAGAAGACGTTCCGCACGTCAGGCTGCTAGGGAAGATGAGACATCATAGTAGTAAAGGGAAGATAAGCGGGTTGTTAGCGGGTTGGCTGGGTGGCAGAAGGCAAACTGTTGGAATAAAAGCCGTTTTTTGTGTGGGCTGACAGTGACCAGTGAAGTTCCACAATTGTCGGTGCTGGCGCCGCTTCTCTTCACGTTGTATATTAATGATTTGAATATGGGGATTGAAGGCTTTGTGGGCAAGTTTCGAGATGATGCCAAGATAGGTGAAACGTCCGGTAGTGTTGAGGAAGCAAGAACACTATAGAAGGATTTGGACAGGTTAAGAGGGTGGACAGAGAAGAGGCAGATAAAAGCCAGAACAGCAAATTGCAGAGTCATGCATTTTGGTAATACGAATTGAGGCGTAGATTATTTGTAAATGGAGAGAGAATCCAGAAATTGTGGGCGGAATGGGACTTTGCAAATTAACTATTTGGGAGTCCTACACCAGTGTTCACAAAACGTTAATTTGCTATTCGAATCGATAGTAAGGAAAGCAAATTTAAATGTTAGCATTTATATCTGGAAGGCCGAAAAACAAAAACAGAGATGTCATGCTGAGGCTCCACAAGGCGCCGGTCAGGCCGCATTTGGAGTATTGTGAGCAAGGTTGGGCCCCATATCTGAGGAAGGATGTGCTGGCCCTGGAGAGGATCCAAAGAATGTTTACGAAATTGATTCCAGCTATAAGTAGGTTAGCATGTGATGAGCGTTAGACAGCACTGGGCACTTCTCACTGGATTTAAGAAGGTTGAGGGGGACAACATTGAAACTTACAGAATAATGAAAGCCATAGATAGAGTGGATGTGGAAAGGATGAATCCATTGGTGGTCGAGTCTAGGACCAGAAGTCATGGCCTCAGAATTATAGTGTGCTCGCTTAGACATGATTTGAGGAACAACTTCTACAGTGGGAGAATAGTTTATTTGTGGAACACATTGCCACAGAGAGCTGTGGAGGCCAAGTCATGGGCCACTTTGAAGGCAGAGACAGACAAGTTATTGATTGGGTGTCAAAGGTTATTGGGAAAAGGCAGGAACATGGGATTAGGTGGCAGAGGGCATACACGATTGAATGGTGGCGTAGCCTCGATGGGCCGAATGACCTAATTCTACTCATATAACTTATGAATTGTGAATTTGTAAATGCAACACCTCACAGTTACTGGGATTTAAATCCATCTGCTGTTTTCCCGCCTATAGCGGCACCTGACCAACATCCCACTGTGCAGTTTGACAGTCTTGTTCCCATCGCGAAACGTCAGCAATATTTGCTTTGTTTGCAAACTTAAAACCAACCTGTCTACGTCGATGTCTTCAGTATCTGAATACCAGCAGATGAAAGAGATAGACATCGATATGATCATTCCCCATCAGCTCCAATGATGCGGACGTTCCAATGTTTGGGAGCTACAATTTACTTGACTTGAATATACTGAGTGATCTGTGTGCCCCGGACACGATGATAGGACAGCCACGAAGACACACTGAAGTCTCTATGTCCTTCGGAGACTGCGAAAATTCGGTATGTCTCTCGTGACATTTCCAAGCTTCTGCTATGCTCCAAAGCAAGCAATTTCCTCTCTGGCCTCTTTCAATAACATGTCCTTAGATCACATTTGGTCCTGCCATCCACTTCAACCTGACATGCGCGTTTTTGTTTTCCTGATCAAGTTTACAATCTCCTTGTTCATCCACTATTCCCTCTCCACGCCGTGCGATTACTAAGGATAAGGTGGTAGGAAATCTCAAACGTCTGAGGGTGGATATGTCATTTGGACCCGATGGACGGCACGCCAAGGTTCTGAAAGAGGTAGCCTCAGAGAATGTGGAGATATTATTTATGATATTTCAAGAATCACGAGTTAGGAGTGGTTCTGGAAGTTTAGTAAATTGCGAATATCACCCGCCGTACATAAAGGGAGCAAAGCAGTAGAGCGGAAACTATAGACCGGTTAGACTGAATTCGGTGGTTGCTAAGATTTTAGAGTCAATTAAGGATGATGCAACATAGTAGTTTGAAGTTCACGATAAAATAGGCAGACGTCAGAATGATTTAGTGAAGGGAAGACCTTGCCTGACTAATGTTCATTGAGGAAGTTAGTAGCAGGACCGACAGAGTGGACGCTGTAGATGTTGTTTACCCAGATTGTTAGAAATCCTTCGATAAGGTGCTAGGGAAGATGTGAGCCCATGGTATTAATAATAATAATAATAATACATTTTATTCAATGGGCGCCTTTCAGACATCTCAAGGACACCTTACATAGTAATCGGAATAAAAACATATAATCGGAATAGAACAGGTAAAAAAGACATCACAGAGACACAAATTAAAAACAGAATTCAATCCAAAAACAGAAAATCAAAAACACAGTGTGAAGAGAGAGCAGCGGCAGCCAAAGCGCGCCAGCGTCCACTCTCTCTTCACGGCAGCCATCTTGGACACAGACCTACAGGACTACAATTAGACAAAAAAATCATCCCCCCACAATGGATAGCACTGTGGAGGAAGGCACAATGTCCAGTCCCCACCCCATGTTCACCCCAAAGTCAGGCCTATTGAGGCCACCGCAATTGCCTCTACGGAGGCCCGATGTCCCTGGCCGTTGTCCCTCACCGGGTGGTCTTGCCCCGGCGTCGGGAGAGTCCTTTCGGCGGCTGGGCCACCTGTAACTGCCGCTTCCTGGTTGGAGACCGCGGCTGCCGAAGCCGACAAGGCCGCGCCGGTTTGGAGCTCCCAGGCTCCCGATGACAAAGTCGGCGCCGCCTCTCCGCACTGCCGCCTCTCCGCTCCGCAGACCCGCAGCCCGGAGTTGTTCCTCTCGGCGGTCCAGCTCACCAGAGCTCCAGCGCGTCGCTCCAGCGCGGCGACCCAGGCAAGGCATCGCCCACTCCACTCTGCTCCGCTCCAGCGCTCCAACGCTGTGCCGCCGCCGAGGCCGAGGTGCTGGGCGGTCCCCGCCAGGAAACGGCGCTCCAAGCCCGCAGGTAGGCCACGAGGATGGGTCGACGGGCAGCCCGGAGAAAAGGCTGCCACACCGACCAGGTAGGGACCTAGAAATGAAGTTACACCTACCCCCCCCACATTAAAAGACCATATCCCCTACAAACATAAAAACAGGACTCACTATGAACTATAAAAAAAACGAATTTAAAACGGACGGCTGCTGGCTAGCAGCCGTTCACCAAGATGGCTCCTCCTCTCTTAAACGGAAGATATTGGCATGGATAGCGGGTTGGCTGGATGGCGGAAGGCAAAGTGATGCGATAAATGGCTCTTGTTCTGGTGGGCGGACATGGACTAGTGGAGGTCCGCAAGGGTCGAAGATGGGGCCATTTTTCTTCATGATGTATTTTAAGGACGGATACGGGGATTGATGGCTTTGAGGCCAATTTTGCAGATGTTACTAAGCTAGATGAAAGTAAATCCGAAGGGTTTCTACCGCTATATTAATAGCAAAAGGATAACGAGGGATAAAATTGGTCCATTAGAGAGTCAGAGTGGCCAACTATCTGCAGAGCCGGTTTGGAGCTCCGCAGAGCCAAAAGAGATGGGGGAGATATTGAACAGTTTCTTTTCTTCGGTATTCACCAAGGAGAAGGATATTGAATTATGTGAGGTAAGGGAAACAAGTAGAGTAGCTATGGAAACTATGAGGATCAAAGAAGAGGAAGTACTGACACTTTTGAGAAATATAAAAGTGGATAAGTCTCCAGGTCCGGACAGGATATTCCCTAGGACATTGAGGGAAGTTAGTGTAGAAATAGCAGGGGCTATGGCAGAAATATTTCAAATGTCATTAGAAACGGGAATAGTGCCGGAGGATTGGCGTACTGCGCATGTTGTTCCATTGTTTAAAAAGGGGTCTAAGAGTAAACCTAGCAATTATAGACCTATTAGTTTGACGTCAGTGGTGGGCAAATTAATGGAAAGAATACTTAGAGATAATATATATAAGCATCTGGATAAACAGGGACTGATTAGGAACAGTCAACATGGATTTGTGCCTGGAAGGTCATGTTTAACTAATCTTCTTGAATTTTTTGAAGATGTTACTCGGGAAATTGATGAGGGTAAAGCAGTGGATGTTGTGTATATGCACTTCAATAAGGCCTTTGACAAGGTTCCTCATGGAATGTTGGTTAAGAAGGTTCAATGGTTGGGTATTAATGGTGGAGTAGCAAGATGGATTCAACAGTGGCTGAATGGGAGATGCCAGAGAGTAATGGTGGATGGTTGTTTGTCAGGTTGGAGGCCAGTGACGAGTGGGGTGCCACAGGGATCTGTGTTGGGTCCACTGTTGTTTGTCATGTACATCAATGATCTGGACGATGGTGTGGTAAATTGGATTAGTAAGTATGCAGATGATACTAAGATAGGTGGGGTTGCGGGTAATGAAGAAGAGTTTCAAAGTCTACAGAGAGATGTATGCCAGTTGGAAGAGTGGGCTGAAAGATGGCAGATGGAGTTTAATGCTGATAAGTGTGAGGTGCTACATCTTGGCAGGACAAATCAAAATAGGACGTACATGGTAAATGGTAGGGAATTGAAGAATGTAGGTGAACAGAGGGATCTGGGAATAACTGTGCACAGTTCCATGAAAGTGGAATCTCATGTAGATAGGGTGGTAAAGAAAGCTTTTGGTGTGCTGGCCTTTATAAATCAGAGCATTGAGTATAGAAGTTGGGATGTAATGTTAAAATTGTACAAGGCATTGGTGAGGCCAATTCTGGAGTATGGTGTACAATTTTGGTCGCCTAATTATAGGAAGGATGTCAACAAAATAGAGAGAGTACAGAGGAGATTTACTAGAATGTTGCCTGGGTTTCAGCAACTAAGTTACAGAGAAAGGTTGAACAAGTTAGGGCTTTATTCTTTGGAGCGCAGAAGGTTAAGGGGGGACTTGATAGAGGTTTTTAAAATGATGAGAGGGATAGACAGAGTTGACGTGGAAAAGCTTTTCCCACTGAGAGTAGGGAAGATTCAAACAAGGGGACTTGACTTGAGAATTAAGGGACTGAAGTTTAGGGGTAACATGAGGGGGAACTTCTTTACTCAGAGAGTGGTAGCTGTGTGGAATGAGCTTCCAGTGAAGGTGGTGGAGGCAGGTTCGTTTTTATCATTTAAAAATAAATTGGATAGTTATATGGATGGGAAAGGAATGGAGGGTTATGGTCTGAGCGCAGGTATATGGGACTAGGGGAGATTATGTGTTCGGCACGGACTAGAGGGGTCGAGATGGCCTGTTTCCGTGCTGTAATTGTTATATGGTTATATGGTTATATAGGTGGAGGGGCGCGCAGTGTATAAGAAGCACCGATTCCGCAGAAGGACTTGGACAGGTTAGTAGTGTTGGCTGAGAAGTGCATATGAAATATAGTATAGCAAAGTGCGGAGTTATCTATTTTGGTAATAAAAATACAGGCCTAGATGTTTTGTAAATGGAGAGAGAATCCAGAAATCGCAGGTGGAAAGGTACTCCTCCCCTTCCTCAGCCCTCGGACTGTCTCCTCCCATCCCTCAGCCTTCGGGCTCCTCCTCCTCCTGTTTCCTTTCTTCTCCCCGCCCCCCATCCCCCATCAGTCTGAAGAAGGTTTTCGGCCCGAAACGTTGCCTATTTCCTTCGCTCCATAGATGCTGCTGCACCCGCTGAGTTTCTCCAGCATTTTTTTGTACCGTCGATTTTGTCCAGAGAATGTTTACAAAAATGATTCCAGAAATGAGTGGATTAGCACATGAAGAGCGTGTGACAGCATTGGGCCTCTACTCGCTAGAATTTAGAAGGTTGCGGGGACCTCATTGAAACTTACAGAATAATGAAAGGCATAGATATCGTGGATGTTGAAAGGATGTTTCCACTGGCGGTAGAGTCTAGGACCAGAGGTGATAGCCTCAGAATTTAAGGCGCTCGATTAGAAAGAAGGTGAGCAGGAACATCTTTCGTCAGAGGGTAGTTACTCTGTGGTACTCATTAACATAGTGGACTGTGGAGGCGAAGTCAGTGGATATTCTAAAGGCAGATATAGGCATGTTCTTGATTAGAACTGGTGTCAAGAGCTATGGGGAGAAGGCAGGAAAATTGTATTAGGTGGCAGAGATCAGCCACGATTGACGTGTGTGGAAACCGGGATTCAAACTGCATACAATCAGTAGTCCCTGTCAGAATCGAACCCGGGCATCTGGCGCTGTGAGCCAACAACACTACCACCCAGGCCAAACTTCGCCTGGACCTTGGTAATAGGGAAATGTGTTATTTGCGATCACGCTGAATGTCAGGACTGTACTGTGTTCGACAAGGGTCCCGATTCGAAACGTCACCTATCTATAGATAGACACAAATTCTGGATTAACTCAGCGGATCACCAGGACGACTTTTCGGGTCGGAAACCTTATTCAGTTTGAAGAAGCGTCCGACCCGAATAGTCGCTCATCTACGTCGTCGAGGGATGCTGCCTGATCCGCTGAATTACTTCAACATTTTGTGTCAATGTTCGATAGAGGCCATCTTCTGTAGTTCCTTGTTATTGCGTCTGCTCTCTATATTCTCCAAAATGCTACCTGACCGGCTGAACACCTCCAGTACATTGTAACTTATTTTATGTAAACGAACATCTGAAGGTAATTGTGTTGAAGTACAGCAACTTACCCGTTGATGAATTAGTTTTATAACCAATTCTAACAAGATATCTATCCTGATGATTGCTATGTCGTGCAAAGTAATGCAGTTAACACGCAGTGCCATAATTGTGTAATGACCGCCTTACCTGCCTGTAGATGATGCACTTGCAGACTGCCCTTCTGATCCTATCATCTGGTGCTGTGTGGATTTCATATGATACCGACCACTGCGGGAATTTCCCGCGGGATGGCTCTAGTTCCCTTGCACGTCCTGAAAACGCAATTGGTTGACAGAGCAATGGCGTGTATAATGCCGCCCTGGGGTAGCTGGCCCGTTGTAACATCAGTGAGCATTTTCATGGCATTTATAGAGATACACTGAATGAGCGCGACGAGGGGGAAAGTGACGAAAGACGTTACTCTGACAGACGGCATTGACTCGCTGGACCTAAACGGACAGTGGGATGCAATGACATAAAGAAGAAGACAACGTCATTTCGAAACGGATGTTCGGTTTTACCGAGACATTAACTTTACTAAATTGGAAAAGAAAACGAATGGGCTCTTAATCACATGTTTTAAATTCCTCCCTAAATTTGCTTTGAGACACTACATACATGAACGTGTTGGTGCAAGCACTTACTGTCACAGTCTGCCCTCTCCTCATTCTCATCCACTTCACCCCCCAGTACTTTTCCACCGGTCCCTCCTTCTCCTCACCTGCCTGCCTGCCACCCCCCTCTCATCAGCCCAACTCCCCTCACCTGTGCACTCAGTTGCCTCTGATCACCTATTAACCCGGTATATAGACTCACCTCACCGTTCACACAATGCCAGATTGTTCTCAGCATTAATGCAAGACTATCCAGCGATTTCCCGACTGCCTACACGGATTCGAACCTCTCAATCCTAAGCCTCTGTGTGAGTACGGTGTACCCATTCCTGTGTTACTACTCTGTGTTACAGTATAGTAATAAAGTTAATTACCAACTATACCTGCCTGATTCTGTGCTGCTATTGGGTCCAAGCTATACCCGTTACAGTACAATCTGGCCAACAATGGACTCAGCGCACACAACGTCTCCGGCAAACCGCTTCGAGAGGATTGAGCACACGCTCCTGCAGCACGAAGCTATGCTCACTGCCTCCAACTCCGAGGTTCGACAGGCTGTGTCAAACCAAGAGCAAGCATTGGTTGCACTAGCCACCCAGGTCCAACAGCTGACGACCACCCTCGCCCAGGCTACACCCCGTGCTTCGCCTCCGGCTCCGACAGCACCAGCTCCCGGTCCGCCAGGACCATCACCTGAGTCCCGGGTGGGAACCACGGAGCGCTACGCTGGAGATCCGGAGGGCTGCAACCCATTCATCACGAACTGTTCCATTCTCTTCTCCCTACAGCCCTACGCCTTCGCACAGGAAGCGGCGAGAGTGGCGTTTACCATTAATCACCTGACTGGCAGAGCTCGGCTGTGGGGAACGGCTGAATGGGAGCGACGCACGCGGCTTGCTCCTCTTTCCAGGCCTTCGCCTTGGAGCTTCGCAAGGTGTTCGGTGAGGTTTCGATGGGTCCGGACGCTGCGGGAAGTCTGCTGGTGTTGAGCGAGGGGAACCAGAGCGTCGCTGAATTCGCCATCGACTTTCGCACCAGGGCCCGTCAGAGTGATTGGAACGCCCCGGCCCAGTGTGACGCTTTCTTGCTGGGCTTGAATGACTATATCAAGGATGAGTTGGTGTCCCACGACCTTCCTTCTTCTCTGGATGGGCTTATCGAGCTAACGACCCGTCTGGACCGACGCATCCTGGCGAGACGTCGGGAGAGGCGACAGGGACAGGCGGACCGCCAGCTATCCACCCAAGATCGTTTTCCTCCGGTGACTGGACTACCCTCGTCGGGGCAACCGTCGAGGCAACCCGAACCCATGCAGGTGGGTCGCACCAGTCTCACCCCCGAGGAACGGGAACGTCGGCGTCGGGGGAACCTCTATCTCTACTGTGGCCTGGCGGGTCATTACATCTCCAAGTGTCCAGTAAAACGCCAGACTCACCAGTAGCGGAGGAATTACTGGTGAGTCGAACCTCTGAACTTTCCTCTGCCCGACGCCCTATTTGTCATGCCCGTCTGCTTGTGTCTGATGGTTCTCACACCCTCGCCACCTTCATAGACTCTGGTTGTGACATTAATCTTATGGACAAGGAACTAGCCCGCCAGCTTGGCATCAGTTGTGTTCCCCTGCCTGAACCTGTTCCCGCCAACGCCCTCAACGGCCATCTCCTGGGGACTGTTTCTCACCAGACGGTCCCAGTGCGCATGCTCCTGTCTGGTAATCACCATGAGACCATCCAGTTCCACTTCCTGCAGTCTCTCCGTCTTCCCGTCATCCTGGGTTACCCCTGGCTTCGGCGACACAACCTCAACATCGACTGGAGGATGGGGGTCATCTAGGGTTGGAGCCCTTCCTGCCACCAAATGTGCCTGAAGCAAACCTCAGCTCCTCAACCGGCCACCTGCTTCAGTTCTGCTCCGGATCTGACAGGGGTCCCAGCCGAGTACCATGACTTTGGGGAGGTTTTTAGCAAGTCTAGGGCCAACTCCCTTCCTCCTCATCGGCCCTATGACTGCGCCATAGACCTCCTGCCTGGTTCCGCTCCTCCTAGGGGTCGCCTTTACTCCCTGTCCGCCCCTGAGAGAGGCGCCATGGAGAAATACATAAACGACTCCTTGGCTGCTGGTCTCATCCGTCCCTCCTCGTCTCCTGCTGGGGCTGGGTTCTTTTTCGTGGAGAAGAAGGACAAATCTCTGCGTCCCTGCATAGATTACCGGGGGCTCAACGGCATCACGGTGAAGAATCGCTACCCTCTCCCACTCATCTCCTCTGCTTTCGAGCTCCTGGAGGGGGCCACCATCTTTTCGAAGTTGGATCTACGCAACGCCTACCACTTGGTCCGCATCAAAGAGGGAGATGAGTGGAAGACCACCTTCAACACTCCTACGGGATATTATGAATACCTGATGATGCCCTTTGGCCTCACCGATGATGCCCCGGCCGTCTTCCAGGCTTTGGTCAATGAGGTTCTCAGAGACATGTTGAACAAGTACGTGTTCGTCTATCTTGATGACATCCTCATCTTTTCAGGGACCTAGGAGGAGCACGTACACCACGTCCAGGCAGTTCTACATCGGCTCCTGGAGAACTCGCTCTTCGTTAAAGCTGGGAAGTGCGAGTTTCACTCCCCGTCAGTCTGCTTCCTAGGATACATCGTTGGCCAAGGGAACATCAAGATGGACCCCGCCAAGGTCTCTGCTGTCACCACCTGGCCTGTTCCTGACTCCCGCAAGCAGCTCCAAAGTTTCCTGGGGTTCGCCAATTTTTACCGACGGTTCATCCGTGGCTACAGTACTGTGGCCGCGCCCCTCACGGCACTCACCTCCTCCAAGGTTCCGTTCCGGTGGTCTGCCGCGGCCGACGAAGCTTTTCAGACACTCAAGACACGGTTTACATCGGCCCCCATCCTCCAAGTTCCGGACTCAGAGAGACAATTCGTGTTGGAGGTGGACGCCTCCGACGTGGGGGTGGGAGCTGTTCTGTCCCAGCGGGCTGCCGGGGACCAGAAGCTCCATCCATGCGCCTTCTTCTCCCGACGCCTGACCCCTGCTGAGAGGAATTGGCAACCGAGAACTGTTGGCGGTAGAGGAATGGCGTCACTGGATGGAGGGAACCGAGCAGCCTTTCTTGGTTTGGACTGACCACAAGAACCTTGAATACCTCCAGTCAGCCAAGAGGCTCAACTCTCGTCAGCCCTGCTGGTCTCTCTTCCTCACCCGCTTCAACTTCTCCCTCTCCTACCGACCTGGGTCCCGCAACGTGAAGCCCGATGCCCTCTCTCGACAGTTCTTGGAGAAGGAGGAGCCTGCCTCTGGCCCCAAGACTATCCTCCCGTCCTCGCACAGGGTTGCCTCCCTCACCTGGGAAGTGGAGGAGAGGGTCAAGGCGGCCTTGGAGAACCAGCCTGGACCCAGCGCATGCCCTCCTGATCGCCTGTTTGTGGTTTCTGCCCTGCGGTCCGACGTCCTTCAGTGGGCCCACAGCTCTCGACTCACCTGTCATCCCGGCATTCAGCGGACCAAGGAAATGGTGCTACGGAGGTTCTGGTGGGCATCGCTGGAGGGGGACACTCGGGAGTTTGTCAACGCCTGTCCCGTTTGCAACCAGCACAAGGTCTCACACCAATCTCCTGCGGGTCATCTGCTTCCACTGCCTGTACCCTATCGACCATGGTCCCACATCTCCCTGGACTTCGTTACCGGCCTGCCCCCATCCAGTGGTCACACCACCATCCTGACCGTGGTCGATAGATTTAGCAAGATGGCTCACTTCGTGCCCCTGCCCAAGCTTCCGTCAGCCAAGGAAACTGCCGAGCTCATGTTACTCCACGTCTTCAGGCTCCATGGTTTCCCCGTCGATGTGGTCTCCGACCGGGGACCCCAGTTTGCCTCTGTGTTCTGGAGGGAGTTCTGCACGCTTGTGAGGGCCACCGTGAGTCTGACATCCAGATTTCATCCCCAGTCCAACGGTCAAACTGAAAAGAAGAATCAGGAGATGGAGACGGCGCTGCGGTGTATGGTATCCAAGCATCCCTCCTCCTGGTCCCAGCAGTTGTTGTGGGTGGAGTACGCCCACAACACCCTGACAAGCTCGGCCACTGGGCTCTCCCCTTTCCAGTGTGCCTACTGGTTCCAGCCTCCACTGTTCCCGGCGCTGGAGAAAGAGGTTTCCTGCCCGTCCGCCCAGGCCTTCATTCGTCGCTGCTGCAGGACGTGGACCCAAGCCAGAGCGGCTCTTCTCCCCTCCGTGGACCGTTACGCCACGGCTGCCAACCGTCACCGCACCCAGGCCCCACCTACCTCGCGGGCCAGAAGGTGTGGCTGTCGACCCGGGACCTTCCCTTGAGGGTGGATTCCAAGAAGTTGGCACCCAAGTTCATCGGTCCCTTTGAGATCCAGAAGGTCATCAACCCAGCGGCTGTGAGGCTCAAGTTGCCTCGTTCCACGTGTCCAGAGTAAAGCCAGTCCGGGAGAGCTCCCTGGTCCCCGAAGTCCCTCCTCGTCTCATCGACGGAGGCCCCGCCTTTATGGTGCACCGCCTCCTGCGCTCCCGCCGTCACGGGAGGGGTCTCCAATACCTGTTCGATTGGGAGGGTTACGTTCCAGAGGAGAGGTCCTGGGTTGCTGCTCGACACATCCTGGACGCCTCCCTCATCAGGGATTCCGTCTGAGGCGCCCAGTGACGACGAGACGGAGCTTTCCTCTGATGCTATGGAGGAGGATGCGGACATGGATGTCTCGGACGAATATTAGCCCGCCTCCGGTCCCCCTCCTCCTACCCAACTCTGCGTGGGATTGGGTTTATTTTATTTATTGTTTATTTTTTTTTTGGGACGTCAGGAGCCGTCCCTTGAGGGGGGGGTTCTGTCACAGTCTGCCCTCTCCTCATTCTCATCCACTTCACCTCCCAGTACTTTTCCACCGGTCCCTCCTTCTCCTCGCCTGCCTGCCTGCCACTCCCCTCTCATCAGTCCATCTCTCCTCACCTGTTGCACTCAGTTGCCTCTGATCACCAATTAACCCGGTATATAGACTCTCCTCACCGTCCACACAGTGCCAGATTGTTCTCAGCATTCATGCAAGACTCTCCAGCGATTTCCCGACTGCCTACACGGATTCGAACCTGCCTGCCCCTCTTCGGAACCCTCGCTCAATCCTGAGCCTCTGTGAGTACGGTGTACCCATTCCTGTGTTACTACTCTGTGTTACAGTATCGTAATAAAGTTCATTACCAACTATACCTGCCTGATTCTGTGCTGCTATTGGGTCCAAGCTATACCCGTTACAATACTAGAGGGTTTAAACGACGGATTATTGACTATTGGCGATAAAAGAGATAGATTTCTTAATTTTAGATTCTGTTTTATTTGTTTCCAAGTTCTAATTGTGCTAAACAATTTCTATAAGTCTAAAATGTACCTTTCTACTAAGGCAATACATTTCATAATTTGTTTTACTACAATTTCATAGTTTGAAATACTTTTACCTATGTCTTTAAAACATTAATTATATACGTTTGCTGAATTACAGTTTCTAAGTCCAAAACCCATACCCATCCCAACCAAGCATACATGGGTCGTAAATCTGTCAACTTACTTAATTAGTGTTTGGTTCCAGGATACAGCTTCATTCACTTAACTTACATACTTCATACAGCTTACCTTACAGCCTCCCCTTTTCCTGCTATCTCTGGAGCTGTATTTCCAATCTCTCTACAAGGCCTTTTACAAATGTTACAAATTATCTTCTTCTCCAAGCAACGACTCCCCTTCACATACATCCTAATTCAACATAGCCAAGGCTAACTACAGGGCCTATTATCTCTCAGCCCTGAACCATATCTCAAACTCAGCACAAACCTCACAGCTCAAGAATGTCCACAAAGAAAAGAGCAACTGACCTCTGGCATAAGAAGAGGCCCCTTTTCAGTTATCCATTTTCCAACACATTCATACAAAATACAATTTCCTCCAGTGCTATAATTGCCTCAGCAATAAACCTAAGCTAAGCAGGTTCAGGTTCAGGCCTCCATGTGTTGATTCATCTTTGCCTGTGTGTATGTGGCTGTTTGCATTTTGTTTCAGTTCATGAAAACCTTAAGTTTTTCTTTTGCAAATTACCTAGCTTATATAAAAGTCACTCTCCAAGCGGTTCTATTTATATATCTCCTCACACCTCCCTGAGGACCCAGGGATGCAGACCATCAGGCCAGGGGTGGAAAACCCGGGGGGGCCAGAGGGGACACGTCCCCCCCATGTTTTGAGAGGTGGGGGAGCCCCCCCCCCCCCCCAAAGTTTGTGTGATCCCGATTTTAAAATCCCCGTTTTTAGCGCTGGATTGAGCCTCCGAAGCCTCGCGCGTGTGTGATTGTGCGCATGCGCGCGTGGCCACCAAAACATTGTGTCCCGTCCCCTCCATGTTTTGCTCTTGCATCAGGCCCAGGGGATTTATCATCCTTCAGTCCCATTAGCCTACCCAATACTATTTTTCGCCTAATGAACATTTATTTCAGTTCCTCTACCCCCTTAGATCCTCTTTCCTCCAGTACATCTGGGAGATTGTTTGTGTCTTCCTTAGTGAAGATCCAAAGTATCTATTCAACTCTTCTGCCATTTCCTTGTTGCCCATAATAATTTCACCCGTGTCTGCCTTCAAGGGACCCACATTTGACTTTGCTATTCTTTTTCGCTGTCCTTCTTTACTGTCCTTCTTTATATTCCTGGCCAGCTTCCCTCCATACTTCATCTTTTCAGCCCGTATTGCCCTATGTGTTCTATGTTTCTATGAGGCAGTGCAGCGTAGGTTCACCAGATTAATCCCCGGGATGGTGGGACTGTCACATGAGCAAAGATTGGAAAGACTGGTCTTGTATTCATTGCACTTTAGGATGAGAGGGGTCTTATAGAAACACATACAATTATAAAAGGACTGGACAAGCTAGTCGCAGCGAAAATGTTCCCAATGTTGGGGCCACAGTCTGAATAAAGGGGAGGCCATTTAAAACTGAGATGAGAAAACACTTTTTCACCCAGAGAGTTGTGAATTTGTGGTATTCTGTGCCACAGAAGGCAGTGGAGGCCAATTCATTGGAGGAATTTAAAAGAGTTAGATAAAGCTCTTGGGGCTAGTGGAATCATGGGATATGGGGAGAAGGCAGCCACGGGTTACTGATTGTGGATGATCAGCTATGATCACAATGATTGGCGGTGCTGGCTCGAAGGGCCAAATGGTCTCCTCCTGCACCTATTTTCCATGCCCCATCTACATGATTCACTCTATCTATTCCCCTCACCTTTTTATGCACTTGCAGGGCTTTTATGCAATAATATTGGTGTTATTAATTTGTTGCTTTTTTGTTTATTGCATGGTATCTATGTTTACTGGGTTAATAGGCCTGTAAATCTTCACTGTAAACATATAATTGTTCCACTGTCGGTACCTATGACATCCAAGGAAACATAGCTGAATGGATAGAAAATTGGCTTCAAGGAAGGAAACAGAGGGTTATGTTGGAAGGTTGCTTCTCGGACTGGAGGCCTGTCACTAGTGGTGTGCCTCAGGGTTCGGTGCTTGGGCCGTTACTGTTTGTCATCTACATCAATGATTTGGATGAGAACATACAGGGCAATATTAGCAAGTTTGTTGATGATACAAAAGTGGATAGTTTTGCAGATGATTGTGATAAATTGCAGCAGGAACTGGATCGATTGGCCAGTGGGCTGAGGAATGGTTGATGAAACTTAATACAGAGAAATGTGAGATGTTGCAATTTGGGAAGTCTAACATGGGCAGGACCTACACAGTGAATAGTAGGCCACTGGGTAGTGTTGCAGAACAGAGGGATCTATGAGTACAGGAACATAGTTCATTGAAAGTGGCATCACTGGGAGATAAGGTTGTCAAAAAAGACTTTTGGCACATTGGCCTTTATCAGTATTGAATATATTGAGTATAGAATATAGAGATTAGGCGATCATGTTGCAGTTGTATAAGACGTTGGTGTGGCCACATTTAGAGTTCTGTCTTCAATTTTGGTCACTGTGTTATGGGAAAGATATCGTCAAACTGGAAAGGGCACGGAGAAATTTATGAGGATGTTGCCAGGTTTAGAGGGTCTGCAGTAAAGGGAGTGGTTGTGTAGGCTTGGACTCTATTCCTTGGAGCGCAGGAGGATGAGGGGTGATGAGTAAAATCATGAGAGGAATAGATCGGATAGATGCACAGTCTCTTGTTCATTATTGTGGATAATTGACCTAAACGTCACGTGTGGGAGAGATGCCTGCTGTGTTTTTAAAAACAGATTATTTTTGTGATCGAAATTCAATTGCAGGTACATAGCTCCTTGAAAGTGGTGTCACAGGTAGACAGGGTGGTCAAGAAGACTTTCGGTACATTGGCCTTCATCAGTCAGAGCATTGAGCATATTGTATTGTGTTCAGTTTTGGTCACCATATTATAGGAAAGATGTTGTCAAGCTGGAAAGGGTGGGCAAGGTGGGTCGAACGGCCTCTTTCCATGTTTTATTAAAAAACATTGAATAAAATGAAGAAATTGGAGAATACAGAATTTTTTATTTTTTTTTTAAGATTTTATTTTATTAGAAGTAAGTACAATCATATGGCACCAAAGTTCCTAATATATATTTGCATAATACATTTTATGTACAGCTTCTTATTTTTTTTGTTATATTTAAGAAAGATTAGAATAAGAAAAATAAATTAGATAGTAAAGGATAGAAAAGCGTGAGATATATAGTGTGTGAAGAAAAAGAAGAAAGACGAATGAGTGAAGAAAGTTGAGGAAAAGAAAATAGAAAAAAGAGATTAAGACATAAAGAAAGGGAAAAAAAAGGAGATCATTGTTTATAATTTTGACCAACCCTCGTCCAGTCCTGAAACAGTTAGTTTTTACAATTGTGTTGCACCATATGATTCCAAGAAGATGACAAATGGAGACCAACTCGTTATGAATTGGTCTGATTTATCCATTAGGAG
The DNA here is from genome assembly GCF_010909765.2 of Amblyraja radiata. Lineage (NCBI taxonomy): Eukaryota > Metazoa > Chordata > Chondrichthyes > Rajiformes > Rajidae > Amblyraja > Amblyraja radiata. Next base: position 346,847 of record NW_022630156.1, read on the forward strand.
GAATCGCATTTCCTCAAGATGTGCGGTGTCCAACATATTTGCAATCCACATTTTAAGCGTTGGTATTGATGTATTTTTCCAAAATTTAAGTATTAATTTTTTTGCTATTATTAAACCATAGTTAAAAAATAAATTTTGAGATGTGTACAATTTATTCCCATCTTCCATTACTCCAAATATAATCATTTCAGTATTAGGTTCCATTCTTATCTTGAATAATTTTGTAAATATTTTGAAAATATCACTCCAAAATCTATAACGTTTTGTGCAGGAGACTAAGGAGTGTGTTATAGTTGCGTTTTGGGATAGACATTTATCACAAATGGGGGATATATTTGGATAAAATTTGTTCAATCTTGTTTTTGAATAATATAATCTATGTAAAATTTTAAATTGTATTAGAATATGTCTTACATTAATCGAACATTTGTGAATATATATCAAATACTTTTCCAATGTAACCTTCGTAATTTTTATCATTAGTTCCCGTTCCCACTCTTCTCTAAGTACCTCTGTCGATGGTAGGTCTATATTTAGAATACTATTATATAAATATGATATTAATTTTTGTGAGTCTGCTTCAATATTCATTGCTTCTTCCAATAATTCAGGAGTTATTTTTTGATATCCTTGTATATATGTTTTCATGAAATCGCAAATCTGAAGATATTTAAAATATTGGTTGTTTTTCAGTTTAAATTTTAATTGTAATTGTTGGAAGTTTCCAATTTCGTATATATCCCCGATCCTTCTAATTCCGAGACTTTCCCATTGGTTATAAGTTTTATCAATAAGAGATGGTTTAAATAAAGGGTTATTCGCTATTGGCATTAACAATGATACATTTCTTAATTTTAAAGATAATTTTATTTGTTTCCAAATTCTTATTGTACCATATTAAATTGGGTTCTTCTTATATATTGTGTTATTCCGTTTTTTTCGGGGGAGAAGAGGATCGTTCCTATATTACAAGGATGACAATCCTCTTTCTCCATTTTTATCCATTCTGTCTGTTGGGTAGAACTATCCAGCCAATAAATTATATTCTTAACATGCACTGCCCAGTAATAATACATAAAATTCGGAAGTGAAAGTCCCCCGACCTCTTTTGGTTTACATAAGTGTTTTTTTGTAATTCTATGTGATCTATAGTCCCAAATAAAATTAGTAATATTAGAGTCTAATTTAAAAAATATATATTTTGGTATATATACCGATATAGACTGAAATAGGTATAGTAATTGTGGTAGGAAGATCATTTTTATTGCATTTATTCTACCTAATAATGATAAAGGAAGTGTTTTCCAAAATTTAATCAGCGTATTAAGTTTATTTAATAAAGGTATGAAATTAGCGTTGAATAATGCTTTATATTTTCTAGTAATCTGAATACCCAAATATTTAATTTTTTCGGTTGCGATTTTAAAGGGGAACTTCAGTAAGTGTGTAGGTTCTTGAGGTTTTAATGTCATGATTTCACTTTTATTCCAGTTTATTCTATATCCAGAAAAAGACCTCTATGTATGCTCGTTTGTGACTGTAATATATAAAAGTATATCGTCTGCATATAATGAGATTTTATTCTTTGAGTCCCTGGTATTATAGCCCTGAATATTCGGATGAATTCTTAAACTTTCAGCCAGGGGTTCTATCATAAGGGCAAATAGCAGGGGTGATAACGCACATCCCTGCCTATTACCCCTTGATAGTTGACATTTTTGAGATAACATGTTGTTAGTTAAAATTCTTGCCATCGGTTTATCATACAATAATTTTATGTTATATGTTATAAAATTCTCTCCCATATTAAATGTTTGTAGTACTTTATATAAGTATTGCCCCTCTACCTGATCAAATGCTTTCTCTGCATCCAAATCAATAATTGATATATCTTCTTCCTCTACTTTATGCGAGTACATTATATTAAACAGACGTCTCAAATTATTAAATGAGAATCTTTTGGGTATAAGCCCCGTTTGATCAGGGTTTATCAATTTACTAATATATTTGCTTAATCTTCTTGCTAAAGTCTTTGCTAAGATTTTCTGATCTGTATTTAAAAGTGATATGGCTCTGTATGAGCCCGGATCTTCTAAATCTTTATCTTTTTTTGGAATAAGCGTAATAGTTGATTCTGCTAGTGTTTCAGGTAGTTTGTTTTCTTTAAAAGCATGGGAGTATAAATTAAATAAATAAGGGGTCGTTATCTCATGATTTTTTTAATAAAATTCATTACTAAAACCATCTGGACCCGGTGTCTTACCATTTTTCAACGATTTTATTGTTTCACCTATTTCTTTGATTGTAATTTGAGCTCCAAGTTCCTCTTGTTCCAAAAGGTCCAGTTTTGGACGATTACAGTTATCTAAATTTTTTTTTATTTTACTACCTTCTATTTTAATTTTAGATGTATACTAGACCAAATGCAGACCGGTTGGGTCTGTTTCCCCAATGGCGTTTGCGGGGGGGGGGTGGGGGGGTGGGGGGTGGGGGGGGGGGTGAGAAGAGGGGAGGGAGGGGAGAGGAGGAGGAGGAAACGGGATAGATTTGGGAGGGAAAGAAGAGCGGGGTAGGTGGTGTGAGATGGGGAGAGAGATGTGGGGGAGGGGGGATGGGGAAGATGGGGTGGAGGGAGGGAGGGGGAGAGTGGTGGTGAAGAGAGGCGAAAGAGTGGGGAGGGAGAGTGGAGGGGAAGGGGGAGAGAAGTGGAAGAGTGGGAGGGAGGAGGAGAGGGGTGGGGGAGTGATGGAAGAGGGACAGAGGGATAGGGGAAGGTGGTGGAGGGAGAGGGAAGGGGGTGGGGTAGAGGGGGAAGGGGGTGGGGGAGAGAGGGATGGGAGAGGGGTGAGGAGAGGGGGAGGAGAGAGTGGGAGAGAAGTGGAAGAGTGGGGAGGGAGGGAGGGGTAGAATAGGGACTGGGGAGTGGTTGGAAGAGGGACAGAGGGGAAGGGGTGGGGGGTGGTGGTAGAGAGGGAAGGGGGGTGGGGGAGAGAGGGATGGAGGGAGAGGGATGATGAGAGGGAAACATAGAAGCATGGAAATTAAGTGCAGGAGTAGGCCATTTGGCCCTTCGAGCCTGCACCACCATTCAATATGGTGGTTGGTTAAGAAGGTTAAACTGTTGGGTATAAATGCAGGAATAGCAAGATGGATTCAGCAGTGGCTGAATGGGAGAAGCCAAAGGGTAATGGTGGATGGCTGTTTGTCGGGTTGGAGGCAGGTGACTAGTGGGGTGCCTCAGGGATCTGTGTTGGGTCCTTTGTTGTTTGTCATGTACATCAATGATCTGGATGAAGGGGTGGTAAATTGGATTAGTAAGTATGCAGATGATACCAAGATAGGGGGTGTTGTGGATAATGAAGAGGATTTCCAAAGTCTACAGAGTGATTTAGGCCATTTGGCAAAATGGGCTGAAAGATGGCAGATGGAGTTTAATGCTGATAAATGTGAGGTGTTACACCTTGGCAGGACAAATCAAAATAGGACGTACATGATAAATGGTAGGGAATTGAAGAATACAGTTGAACAGAGGGATCTGGGAATAACCGTGCATAGTTCCTTGAAGGTGGAATCTCATATAGATAGGGTGGTAAAGAAAGCGTTTGGTATGCTAGCCTTTATAAATCAGAGCATTGAGTATAGAAGCTGGGATGTAATGTTAAAATTGTACAAGGCATTGGTGAGACCAAATCTGGAGTATGGCGTACAATTTTGGTCGCCCAATTATAGGAAGGATGTCAACAAAATAGAGAGAGTACAGAGGATATTTACTAGAATGTTGCCTGGGTTTCAACAACTAAGTTACAGGGATAGGTTGAATAAGTTAGGTCTTTATTCTCTGGAGCGCAGAAGGTTAAGGGGAGACTTGATAGAGGTCTTTAAAATGATGAGAGGGATAGACAGAGTTGATGTGATCAAGCTTTTCCCTTTGAGAATAGGGAAGATTCAAACAAGAGGACATGATTTCAGAATTAAGGGACAGAAGTTTAGGGGTAACATGAGGGGGAACCTCTTTACTCAGAGAGTTGTAGCGGTGTGGAATGAGCTTCCAGTGGAAGTGGTGGCGGCAGGTTCGTTGGTATCATTTAAAAATAAATTGGATAGGCATATGGATGAGAAGGGAATGGAGGGTTATGGTATGAGTGCAGGCAGGTGGGACTAAGGGAAAAAAGTTGTTCGGCACGGACTTGTAGGGCCGAGATGGCCTGTTTCCGTGCTGTAATTGTTATATGGTTATATGGTTATATGGTTAATATGATCATGGCTGATCATCCAACTCAGTATCCTGTACCTGCCTTCTCTCCGTACCCCCTGATCCCTTTAGCCACAAGGGCCACATCTAACTCCCTCTTAAATATAGCCAATGAACTGACCTCAACTATCTTCTGTGGCAGAGAGTTCCAGAGACTCACCACTCTCTGTGTGAAAAATGTTTTCCTCATCTCAGCACTAAAGGATTTCCCCTTTATCCTTAAACTGTGACCCGCTTGTCCTGGACTTCCCCAACATCGGGAACAATCTTCCTGCATCAGACAAATGCAATTCAGGACCTTTCTCTTCACAAGCAAAGTCAGAATGACGGTCAGTGAAGAATTCGAATATTCGCTGAGCGTTCAGATGATGCGCGCGCCTCCTGCACCAAAGGCCCCTGCATCAAAGGGAGAGAGGGGTGGAAGGGGTGGGGGGGGGGGGGGCGTGTGTCGTCACACACAAAGATCTTGTTGCGGAGAGCTCCGCTATAAGATCTTTGGTCACACACTAAGCAAGCGCCTCCACAAACAGATGAGCGTCTTCTTGAATGGAGAGCGCGTGGCTGCCTCCACAAACAGTCACACACACTGAGGACCCGCCCCCACAAAAAATATTTTGTGAGGGAGGGGAGGAGGAGGGTGGAGAGGGAGAGGGGGAGGGGGGGAGAAGAGGATGGGGGAGAGAGGTGAAGGGGGGGGGGGAGCGGTTGGAGCGGGCGTGCATGAGTCGAGAGAAGAGAAAAGGGCAGAGAGAGAGAGAGAGAGAGGCTGGTACAACAACAAAAAAGCTGGATAAACTCAGCGGGTGCAGCAGCATCTTTGGACCGAAGGAAACGTTGACCATTCAATTCGCTCCATAGATGCTGCCGCACCCGCTGAGTTTATCCTGCTTTGTTTATGTCTACCTTCGATTTTCCAGCATCTGTAGTTCCTTCTTAAAGACAGAGACTGTGCACGGTAAGGGAATGAGGAGGGAGAGGGGGAAGAGTGTGGAGGGAGGGGGACAGTGGAATTGGAGGGGGAGAGGGGTGGGGGGAGAGAGAAGTGGAAGAGAGGGGTGGGAGTGAGGGGTAGCAGGAGTGGTGGAAGAGGGACAGGGGGAGTGATGGAAGAGGGACAGAGGGGTAGGGGAAGGGGTGGGGGAGAGAGGGGAAGGGAGGGGGGTAAGGGAGGGAGAGGGGTGGGGTAAGGGAAGAGAAGTGGGAGAGGGAGGGGTAGGGGGAGTGGTGGCAGAGGGGAAGGGGGCGGGGGAGAGGGGGAAGGGGGTGTGGTAGAGGGGGAAGGGGTGGGGGAGAGAGGGATGGAAGAGGGGTGAGGAGAGGGAGAGGGGGAGGAGAGAAGGGGGAGAGGTGGAAGAGTGGGGAGGGAGGGAGGGGTAGCGGGAGTGGTGGAAGAGGGACGGGGGAGTGGTGAAAGAGGGACAGAGGGGTAGGGGAAGGGGTGGGACAGGGAGGGGAAGATAGAGGGGTGAGGGAGGGAGAGGGGTGGGGTAAGGGGAGAGAAGTGGAAGAGTGATGGGTGGGAGAGGGAGAGGGTTGAGGAAAGGGAAACATAGAAATTAAGTGCAGGAGTAGGCCATTCGGTCCTTCTAGCCTGCACCACCATTCAATATGATCATGGCTGATCATCCAACTCAGTATCCTGTACCTGCCTTCTCTCCAAGGGCCACATCTAACTCCCTCTATGTGTGCGAAGCCAGTTTATTTTTGAAATTTTGGGGGGGGGGGAGGTGTGGCGGGGCGGCATCACACACACGAAGCATCCCCACACACAGAGCCATAAAAGTGTAATGCCCCAACGCAGCCGTTGCCTACCCGTAGCCCCCACGGGAGACGTGGTCCTCGAAGTAGAGCCGTTCCCGAAAGGCCGTTTTTAAATGGCGTCGCTTGAGGTTGTGCTGCGGGCGCCAGCAGCCGTTATGGTCGCTGGCCAGCAGGAGACGACAAAATGAGTGAGGGGGGGGGGGGAGAAGGTTTTAATGAAAAAAATGGACATAAACATAACGAAATGTAATGAGGAGTGGATAGCTGGAAGGGAAAGTGAAATGTCTACCGAAATGGCTGCTTGTATGGGTGAGAAGCCATTTTGTACTCTGTACTGTCACTATGGCAACGATGTCTTTGAGCATTGGGCATTGTGACATCACACGATGGAACGCTCACCATTGGCTGGGGCTCCTGCATAGGCATATGTAAATGAATCCATTCCGATTGGACATATGTGAACATCGGGCATTGTGACATCACACGATGGAACGTTCAGCAGGGGCTGCGGCTGGGGCTGGTGAAGCTTCTGTGGATGAGAAGCCAGTTTAGTTTTGAATTTTTTTTGGGGGGGAAGGATCTGATTAAAAACGTGTACTTAAACACGACGAAATGTAATGAGGAGCGGTTCCTAGAAAGAAAAGTGAAATCTCTACCGAAATGGAAAAGACGTCGGCGATTCCGCGTCCGGTTTTGGAGTTGCAGGGAATCAAAGGAAGAAATGCGGCCGGAAGCCGTACATGTAAATGAATCCGTTCCGATTGGACGTCCGCGAGCGTCGGGCATGGCGATTGGACGTCTACGAGCATCGGGCATTGTGACATCGCACGGCGGGAACGAATCGAAAGGCAGGAAGGGATCCGGACGCCAGCCGGACGGATGGGGCGAGACGTTTAGATAGATAGATAGATAGATAGATAGATAGATAGATAGATAGATAGATAGATAGATAGATAGATAGATAGATAGATAGAGTTTGGTAAAATTGAGCAAATCTATTATAAATATCTTTAGGTAGTATTAGTAATTCACCTTTCTCTGATTTAATTTTGGTTATAGTATTTTCCTTTTCTTGTTTTTTCAATTGGCGAGCTAAAAGCTTATGTTGTTTGTCACCAAACTCAAAATGTTCCAGTTTTGTAATTTGGAATAGTCTTATTACTCTTGCCGATAAAATTCGATTAAGTTTAAATTTCAGTAATATTATCTTATTGTGTTTATCTGTCGTGGAATCTTTAGCATTATCTAATTCTAACTCTCTGATTTCTTGTTCTAACAACATTTGTTCTGTCTTATTTTTTTTTTGTTGAAAACTTTGATATGAAATTATAATTCCTCTCATAAATGCCTTAAAAGTTTCCCATAATAAAGAAGGCAAAGTACCTGGTGTATCATTTGTATCGAAAAAAAGTTTCATTTGTTGTTTTAAATATTGATAGCCTTGCACGTCATTTAAAATATGTGTATTAAACCTCCAAAAAGATTTTTTACCCGGCATTCCCTCAAATTCTACTGAAAATGTCAACGGAGAGTGATCTGAGATACTACTAATGTGGTATGTTGGATTGTTTGTATATGGCATTAATTTCATATCCACTAAAAAATAATCAATTCTTGAATAGGTTTTATGTACCGAAGAGTAAAACGAGTATTCCCTTCCAACTGGATTAGCAGATCTCCATACATCTATTATATTAGTATGTTTTATATATGTATTTAGAAGTTCGCTAGTCTTAGATTTTAAATTACTCCTCCTTTGTTTTGCTGATTTATCTAGATATGAATCTAAAACACAGTTAAAGTCCCCCCCTATTATCACATTTTGGTAATTAAACTCTGATATTATGTCTATAATTTTATCAAAAAATCGGGGGTTGTCAAAATTCGGAGCATAAATATTTATTAAAGTTGCATAAATTTCTCCCGAAACTATAATATACCTTCCCTCTTTATCTGATATAGTCTTGTTTAATTTAAAAGGAATACCTTTTCTAATAAGAATAGCCGTACCCCTAGATTTAGAAGTAAACGAGGAGTAGTATGTTTGGCCTATCCACTTCGCCTTTAATCTCATTTGTGTTTGTTGTTTCATGTGTGTTTCCTGCAAAAACATTATGTCGCTTTTCAAAGATTTTAAATGGGCAAAAATGTTACTCCTCTTAATTGGTTCGTTGGCACCCCTTATATTCCAGCTACAAAATGTAATTCCTCCATTCTTTATTTGTCTATCGTCTTGCATTGTAAATCAAGGTAATATTCCTGAATCATATGGTGCAACCAAATACCTCAGAATTCTAGGAGTTGAGTGGTCATCCTGAGTTAGTAGATTTATATTGCATCTCCTTGTAAAGTGCCTTAGAAAAAGAAAGAAAAAATGTGATATACAATTACTTTTAAAAAAAATAAACAAATAAAAATCTTGATTGTGTTTTTTAAAAAAAAGGTGCTACTAAGGTATCTAAGGAAAGATACCTTAAAGACGAATAGTCATCAATGATGGCAAAACATTTATAGACCTCCGTGATGTTGTTATACATTGAGCTCCTCCCCCTTGGTAGAGCCTCATAAAAAGTTACATACCGTTTCATATTTTGTCTTTTCTTATATGAATTTATCAAACCAGCGCCAGTGAAAGCCGAAAAAAATCAGGAAAAGACACAAGGAGTAAACCCCCCCCCCAAATATAGAACACAACATATACACGATTATATAAGTATATATGCCTTTCCAACTTATCTAATGTTAATCTAATCTAAACTTTCCCATATATATATCCACCCAGGATTCTTACATAATATCCCATTCTATAACTACCATACAAGCAGGTACCAACACCATAGAAGCAGGTACCAAAGGGTTAACTACCATACAAGCAGGTGCCAAGGGGTTAAACTTTGAGCTTTTCGTCCAAGGTTGAATATAGCCAGGCTCTCTGAATAACACATTCCAGAGAGATAAGCTCTATGCCAGCAGCCGTCCGTTTTAAATCCGTTTTTTTTATAGTTTTTAGTGAGTCCTGTTTTTTGTTTGTAGGGGATATGGTCTTTTTAATGTGGGGGGTAGGTGTAAACTTTATTTCTAGGTCCTTACCTGGTCGGTGTGGCAGCCTTTTCTCCGGGCTGCCCGTCGACCCGTCCTCGTGGCCTACCTGCGGGCTTGGAGCGCCGTTTCCTGGCGGGAACCGCCCAGCACCTTGGCTTCGGCGGCGGCACAGCATTGGAGCGCTGGAGCGGAGTGGAGTGGAGCGGGCGATCCCTTGCCTGGGTCGCCGCGCTGGAGCGACGCGTTGGAGCTCTGGCGAGCTGGACCGCCGAGAGCAACAACTCCGGGCTGCGGGTCTGCGGAGCGGAGAGGCGGCGTGCGGATAGGCGGCAGTACGGCGAGGTGGCAGTGCGGAGAGGCGGCAGTGCGGAGAGGCGGCAGTGCGGAGAGGCGGCGCCGACTTTGTCATCGGGAGCCTGGGAGCTCCAAACTGGCGCGGCCTTGTCGGCTTCGGCAGCCGCGGGCTCCAACCAGGAAGCGGCCGTTCCAGGTGGCCCAGCCGCCGAGAGGACTCTCCCGACGCCGGGGCAAGACCACCCGGTGAGAACGGCCAGGGACATCGGGCCTCCGTAGAGGCAATTGCGGTGGCCTCAATAGGCCTGACTTTGGGGTGAACATGGGGTGGGGACTGGACATTGTGCCTTCCTCCACAGTGCTACCCACTGTGGGGGGATGATTTTTTTGTCTAATTGTAGTCTTGTAGGTCTGTGTCCAAGATGGCTGCCGTGAAGAGAGAGTGGACGCTGGCGCGCTTTGGCTGCCGCTGCTCCCTCTTCACACTGTTTTTGATTTTCTGTTTTTGGATTGAATCCTGTTTTTAATTTGTGTCTCTGTGATGTCTTCATTACTTGTTATATTCCGATTATATGTTATTCCGATATACTATGTAAGGTGTCCTTGAGATGTTTGAAAGGCGCCCATTAAATAAAATGTATTAATATTATTATTATAATTGTCTGGGTAGCTCGGCCATTTTAACCAGTTCAAAACTCTATCATAAGAATTAAAAAGTTCAATCTTCTTCCTTGTCGGCAGCTTGCCCCGATGTTTTCTTAACGATATCCTCTGCATACTTTAAAGCTTTTCCGGGATCTGCAAATGAGCGTTCAACGCCATTATAAGATATCTTCATTCTCCCGGGAAAGAAGACCCCATATGTTACCCCGGGACTTCCCTCAGAGTGTGTCTTGCCGGTGTGAACAATCTCATTTTCCGGACTACCTCGGGAGGGTAATCACAAATGATTCGCACATTATCCCCATGGTATGTCAGCTTCTTCCCATGGGTAATCATTCTCAATATAAATTCCACAGAAGAGATGTCACGGAATTTCACAATTATCTGTCTTGAATAATTTGTTCCTCTTGCAACATGCCCAACTTGGTGAGCGACGTCTATTCTTGGTTCTTCCGACAGTTCAAAGACATCTTTGAGTAAATAAGTAACGAAAGTACATGCTTGAGATTCATGTCCCTCTCGTCCTTCCTCTACTCCGAGAATCCTCAGATTTTGTCTTCGTGCTATTGCTTCCAGGTCCAGACATTTATCATTCTTCCAAGTTTTTCCTCTTCAGTTTTCTGTGATTTTTTTCAAACTCCTTATTTCCGTGACCATTTCTTTTATCTCATTCTCCATCTCTTCCATTATCTCATCCAGCTTTCCGATATCATCCTTCACACCTTTAAATTTCTTGTTGTAATCATTTTCAATTCTGACACACTCTGATTTTAATCTCTTATCAAATTCCTTATATAGCTTGTTTAAGAAGGATCAGTCTGAAGAAGGGTTTCGGCCCGAAACGTTGCCTATTTCCTTCGCTCCATAGATGCTGCTGCACCCGCTGAGTTTCTCCAGCTTTTTTGTGTACCCTCCTTATATTGCTTCTTTAGTTCTTTTAACTCACTGCAAGTATTATCAATTTTCTCCATATTCTCTCCAGGCTAGTCTCCATACTCTTCTTATTACTCTCCATATTAATCTCCAGACTCTGCTTGTTACTCTCCATTGAGACTCCATACTCTGCATCTTCTCCAGTGTAATATCCAGTGTCACATCTAAAAGCATTTGTTTTACCTCCTTCTCCATCTTGTCTCCTTTTGTCGCCATTTCAAGCAGAGACCCTTGGCTGTAAGATTCTTCTTCTTCTGAACCTTCTTCTGTCGTTTGCAGAGTATCCAATACTTTCTCGAGCTGAAGACTGATAGTGTTTTTCTCTGGTGCCCATGAGCCTTTTTCTTTACTCATTTAAACTCCCGATTTTACCATTAATCTCCCCGATTTTCCAGTCACCTTCTGATGATATCACCTTTACACGACACCAAGCAACTCCGGTGAGTTTTTTTTTAATCGGTGCTGACTTTAATACGGCTTTTTAAAACAATTTTTGCGGGAGAGAAGCTCAATGCCGCGCCTTAATACTCCATGACGCCACCGGAAGTCGAATACAGAATAATTGAAATAAGAAAAAACATTGAATAAAATCAAGAAATTGGATGTTATTTGCATTTTGTTCAACACGGACATTGTGGGCCGAAGGGCCCGTTCCTGTGCTTGACTGTTCTATGCTCTATTCTATTCCATTACAAAGGCTATATTTTACAACAATATGCTATATTCTGTTCTATAATAACTATGCTATTTATATACTTTTGTATGTCATGCTCCTGCCTTCTCCCCATTACCCCTGACCCCTGTACTAATCAAGAATCTCTGCCGAAAAAATATCCACTAACTTGGCCTCCACAGCCTTCTGTGGCAATCTTCTTATAAACACCACAGATTCACCACCCTCTGACTAAAGAAATTCCATCTCATCTCCTTCCTTAAAGAATGTCCTTTAAACCTGAGGCAATAGACAATAGGTGCAAGAGTAGGCCATCCGGTCCTTCGAGCTCTGTCTACCTCTCTCTTGAAAGTATCCTGAGAACCGGCCTCCACCGCCCTCTGAGGCAGAGAATTCCACAGACTCACAACTCTGTGAGAAAAAGTGTTTCCTCGTCTCTGTTCTAAATAGCTTACTCCTTATTCTTAAACTGTGGCCCTCGGTTCTAGACTTCCCCCAACATTTCGCCCGTCCTGTGGTAAGGGTTTCACCCGCCTTGACCACCTGCTGGAGCACCAGCGAGCCCACACCGGCCATCGCTCCTTCACCTGCCCGCTCTGTGGCAAGACCTTTCCCCGTTCCTTCAGCCTGCTGGCACACCGCCACGTGGATAGGCGCTGTTTAGGTAAACACAAAATACTGGAAGGAATGGGTAACATTCTGGTCGAGACCTTCAGTCTCGACCCGGAACGTCACCCATTCCTTCTCTCCAGAGATGCTGCCTGTCCCGCTGAGTTACTCCAGCATTTTGTGTCCTTTTTGGTAAACCAGCATCTGCAGTTCATTGTTTTTAAACCATTCTGGTTAACCATCTCTGCACCTTCCCCAAAGCCTCCACATCAGTCCTGTAATGGAGTGAGACCAGAACTGTAAGTAATACTCCAAATGCTACCTGACCAATGTCCCTTAAAGCTGCACATATACCTTCCTGTCTCCTTATCTCACATCCCTTTATCTCCTTATTTTCTCTCGCCTCTGTCACTTCACTCATCTGCCGATCACCCCCTCAACTGTTAACATAGTGTCAGTGTAAAGAAGGGTCCCGACCCGAAATGTCACCTATCCATGTTCTCCACAGATGCTGCCTGACCCACTGAGTTACTTTAGCACTCTGTGAAACGTTACCTATCCATGTTCTCCACAGATGCTGCCTGACCCGCTGAGTTACTCCAGCACTCTGTGAAACGTCACCTATCCATGTTCACCAGAGATGCTGCCTGACCCGCTGAGTTACTCCAGCACTCTGTGAAACGTCACCTATCCATGTTCTCCAGAGATGCTGCCTGACCCACTCAGTTACTCCAGCACTCTGTGAAACGTCACCTATCCATGTTCTCCAGAGACGCTGCCTGACCCGCTGAGTTACTCCAGCACTATGTGAAACGTCACCTATCCATGTTCTCCACAGATGCTGCCTGATCCACTGAGTTACTCCAGCACTCTGTGTTAGAGTCAGAGTGATACAGTGTGCAAACAGGCCCTTTGGCCAAACTTGCCCACACCGAACAACATGTCCCAGCTACAATAGTCCCAACTGCCTGCGTTTTGTCCATATTCCTCCAAACTTGTCCTATCCATGTACCTGTCTGTTTATTAAACATTGGGACAATCCCAGCCTCAACTACCTCATCTAACAGCTTGTTCCATACACCCACCACCCTTTGTGTGAAAAACTTACCTCTCATATTCCTATTAAACCTTTTCCCCTTCACCTTGAACCCATGTCCTCTGGTCCTCTATTCCCCCATCTGGGCAAGAGATTCTGTGCATCTAACTAAATTGTGTTCAATGCAAGATTCCAGCATCTGCAGTTTCTTGTGTCTCCCTCACTGTCCATCTATCACTTCTGAAGCAGGGTCTTAACCTGAAACGTCACCCATTCCTTCTCTCTAGAGATGCTGCCTGCCCCGCTAAGTTACTCCAGCATTTTGTGTCCACCTATCACTTGCCAGGCTTTGTCCAGCCCCATCTCTTTCCCAGCTTCCTCCCCCCACCTTCTCCACTCAGTGTGAAGAAGGGTCCTGACTCAAACATTGTCTGTGCTTTCCCTCTAAAGCGGTGGAGGAAGTCAGTGGATCAGGCCGCATCTATAGAGGGAAGGGAATCTAAGGCGACCACTTCCACCTCTCCTTTCCAACTTTCCCCACCCCCCGTACCAAGCAGTCTGAAGAAGGCTCCTGACCTAGAATGTTGCCTCTCCATGCTCTCCAGAGGTGCAAGTTACTCCAGGAGATTGTGTCTCTCTTTCTAAACCAGCATCTGCTGTTCCTTCTTTACATTGTGAAGAGGAAAAAAATAGTTAATTTGGACTCTTGAAGACTGAAAAGGGCGAATTTATTATGGGGAACAAGGGAGTGGCAGATGAGCTGAACAGGTACTTTGGATCTGTCTTCACTAAGGAGGACACAAACAATCTTCCTGATGTACTAGTGGCCAGAGGACCTAGGGTGATGGAGGAACTGAAGGAAATCCACATTAGGCAGAAAATGGTGTCGGCTAGACTGTTGGGACTGAAGGCTGATAAATCCCCAGGGCCTGATGGTCTGCATCCCAGGGTACTTAAGGAAGTGGCTCTAGAAATCTTGGACGCATTTGTGATCATTTTCCAATGTTCTATAGATTCAGGATCAGTTCCTGTGGATTGGAGGATAGCTAATGTTATCCCACTTTTTAAGAAAGGCGGGAGAGAGAAAACGGAATGATAGACGTTAGCCCAGGGGTGGGGAACCTTTTCATGTTTGAATGCCGCATTGAGTTAGCTGTAATCTAATAAGGCCGCATCCATGAAACTTCAATTAGATATAGTCCAAAATGTACTTTCATTTTGTAAAAATCTAACTACTATGTACTAACTTCAAGAAAAAAAATAAAAAAATTTTGATTCTAAAGTTAACTAACCTTTCAATGACTTTGTTGTGACTGCTTTTTGTGGGAAAGCATTTGAATATTTGGTTGTAACATGGAGGTACGCTGTTTCAGCTGATCTTCTAGATGGGTATCCGTCATTGGTGACCTTAAGGGCGTCTTGATTTGGGTTAGATAGAAGAACATAGATTCGCAGCAATAAGTGGTTGAAAAGCAAGAAAGCAGTTTTCGTGCATGTTGCCGAAGACGTGTGTATTCTATTGCATTTTTCCATATTTCAATCGGATCTTTCAGCGTCAAATAAGGACTTTAAAATGTCATCTTCTGAGAGCTCAATCAATTCCATCTGTAGTTCTATAGCAGCCTTGGAGACAACAACTAGGTGAGGTTGAAATGCTGATTTGAATGCTAAAAAATGCTAATTTTGTTGAAGCTTCTTTTACTCTTTGGAATTTTAAATACATTCATTTAAAGATTAAAATAAAAATATTAAAAGACGAAATAAAACATATTAATAAAAATAAAAGGATTTGTTCTACAAAATTTAGATTCATTCAAAAGGCCGCACTTAATGGCCGAGAAGGCCGCATGTGGCCTTAAGGCCGCAGGTTCCCCACCCCTGCGTTAGCCTGACATCGGTGGTGGGGAAGATGCTGGCGTCACTTATTTACAAAGGGGAAATCATGCTTGACTAATCTTCTGGAATTTTTTTGGATTTAACTAGGAAAATGTACAAGGGAGAACAAGTGGTATAGTGTACCAGGACTTTCAGAAAGCATTTGATAAGGTCCCACATAGGAGATTAGTGGGCAAATTTAGGGCACAAGGTATTGGAGGTAGAGTGCTGAAATGGATAGAAAATTGTTTGGCAGACAGGAAACAAAGAGTAGGTATTAACGGATCCCTTTCAGAATGGCAGGCAGTAACTAGTGGGATACCGCAAAGCTCGGTGCTGGGACCGCAGCTATTTACAATATACATCAATGATTTGGATGAAGGGATTCAAAGTAACAATAGAAAATTTGCAGATGACACAAAGCTGGATGGCAGTGTGAACTGTGATGAGGATGCTATGGGAATGCAGGGTGACTTGGACATGTTGGGCGAGTGGGAAGATGCATGGCAGATGCAGTTTAATGTGGATAAATGTGAGGTAATCCACTTTGGTAGAGGAAACAGGAAGGCAGATTATTATCTAAATGGTGTCAAGTTGGGAAAAGGGGAAGTACAATGGGATCTGGGGGTCCTTGTTCATCAGCCAATTAAAGTAAGCATGCAGGTACAGCAGGCAGTGAAGAAAGCGAATGGCGAATGGCGTTCATAACAAGAGGAGTTGAGTATTGGAGCAAAGAGGTCCTTCTGCAGTTGTACAGGGCCCTGGTGAGACCACACCTGGAGTATTGTGTGCAGTTTTAGTCTCCAAATTTGAGGAAGGATATTCTTGCTATTGAGGGAGTGCAGCGTAGGTTAATTCCCGGGATGGCAGGACTGTCATATGCTGAGAGAATGGAGCGGCTTGCATACTCTGGAGTTTAGAAGGATGAGAGGGTATCTTATTGAAACATATAAGATTATTAAGGGTTTGGACACGCTAGAGGCAGGAAACATGTTCCCAATGTTGGGGGAGTCCAGAAACAGGGGTGACAGTTTAAGAATAAGGGGTAAGTCATTTTGAACGGAGATGAAAAACATTTCACTCGGAGAGTTGTGAGTCTGTGGAATTCTCTGCCTTAGAGGGTGATGAGGCCAGTTCTCTGGATACTTTCAAGAGAGAGCTGGATAGGGCTCTTAAAGATAACGGAGTCAGGGGATATGGGGAGAAGGCAGGAATGGGGTACTGATTGGGGAAGATCAGCCATGATCACATTGAATGGTGGTGCTGGCTCGAAGGGCCGAATGGCCTCCTCCTGCACCTATTGTCTCTTGTCTAATGTCTAATGTATCAGGACTAGGCGTGCATTTCACCCTACACTTGCGCTCGGTCCTCCAAGGCCAGCTGGATCTCCCGGTTCCCATCCATTTTAACTCCCCTTCCCACTCCCACACTGATGTTTCTGTCCTGGGCCTCCTCCATTGCCAGAGTGAGGTGACACGCAAACGTCCATTCCCCTCCAAAGTGCCGGTAGAACTCAGCAGGTCAGCAATCCGTGATGGGAAACGGATGGAGAAGTGTTCCTATTACATTCACATATTCCGGTGGAGATTTTCCTCCTGGAGTCCAACACAACCTTATCTGAAAAATTCGTGCTTTATTTCTCGATTTATTTGTGAAAATGTTCACAAATCCGATAAAACTTTGAAAATAAACGAAATGGTCTCGCTGATGACGTCACAATGGATCAGCTGCGCGCGACCTGCGCTGTGTTCCACGCACTGGAAGTGACGTCACACCACCCGCCCCCGCCCAACTCGCAATCGTTTGGTTGACACCCGCTGCCCCCGATGCCCGCTGCCCCCCCGTCGCTCCCCTCTTCCTCGCCCTCCTTTCTCTCCCTACTCTCTCCCCCTCCTCTCTCTCCACCTCCTCTCACCCCCTCCTCTCTCCCCCTCCTCTCTCTCCACCCTCCCCGCTACCACTCCTCTCCCCCTCCTCTCTCCTCCCTCTCTACCCCCCCACTCTCTCCCCCCTTGTCTCTCACCCCCCTGTCCGTGTGTGTGTGTGACGCCACAACTGCGTGTTGAGGAAAGGGACACAATGTGTCCAACTTGGTCTTGTATATATTTAAAAAAAGGAGAATGCTGACTGATCGTGCACAATTGCTTGATTTCAAAGACAGGACAGGAGCATTCCCTGAGGGATTCAGGGGGTTGGAAGAGGTTTCTTCTGAGTTTTTCCCCTCAGTTGTTGTCCGTGGTGGAATGCGGCGGCACTCGGCCCGTCGGGGCTAGGATGCGCGGGAGGAAGGCTAAGCTTGGATTGAGGCATCCGGTCCACTACGGAGGGGGAGGCGAGCAAAATCCACAAGGACAGCGTCGGTGGTCGCTCTGCCCTGAGTCGGGGCCTTCAGCCCCTCTCGTCCGTGCTACCCCGGGCTTTTTGCAACACAATCTTGCACTGTTCTGCGCTGGATATTGCATTTATAACGTTTGTCATAACTGTATGTACACTGTTTGCTCTGGCGGCTGCGTGTGAACGGGATATTTCTTCACCTCCCGATCAATGTGCAGAACAAACTTACTCCCCAAGCTGGCTACCTCCCATTCCCCTTACTCCCCCAAGCTGCCTACTTCCCATTCCTTACTCCCCCGAGCTGCCTACCTCCCATCCCTTACTCCCCCAAGCTGCCTACTTCCTATTCCCCTTACTCCCCCAAGCTGCCTACCTCCCATTCCTTACTCCCCCAAGCTGGCGACCTCCCATCTCCCATTTCCACCAGACTGGCCACCTCCATACCGTATCCCCCAACCTGGTTACATCCCATCCGGTATCCCCCTAGGTGAGTATCCCCCATTCGTTAATCCTCCAAGCTGGCCACGTCCCATCCCTCCCCTGTCCCGCTTGGGAAACCTGAACGGAAACCTAAGTGGGACAGGGCCTCCCATCCCTTACTCCCCCAAGCTGGCTCCCACCGCATGGTCACGGGCTGTGGGTCGGCAGCGCACACACACACGGGGCCCCGTGGAGCGTGGCCGCGGCTCCGGGTAGCGGACATCGGGTCATAAACCAAGAAACATCCCCGTCGGCTGCAGCAAAGTTGGGGACAGTCTGGTCCCTCCACCCACCCAGAGTCACTGACCGGGCTGCACCGGGCCCGGCACCACGACCCCCCTACTAGGGTGATTCAACCCCCCCCCCCCCCCGACCCACACACCGGGGTGATTCACCCACCCCCCACTCCCCGGACACCCACATGGGGTGATTCACATTCTGGACCCCCACATGGGGTAATTCACCCCCCCCGACCCACACACCGGGGTGATTCACCCACCCCCCACTCCCCGGACCCCCACATGGGGAGATTCACCCTCTGGACCCCCACATGGGGTAATTCACCCCCCCCCAGACCCCCACATGGGGAGATTCACCCGGGTGCCGGCTGTCTGTTGCCGCGTTTCAGCTGCCAAACACCAAACGATATTGCCAAGTGCAGGAACTATCTTTGAAATAGTGGGGAGGTGTCCGACTGCCCTATGGCGACAAATCTGCATGGAGTCGATGGTTGGCATTTTCTTTCATTATTGATAGTACAACAGAGTTGGGGACAGTCTGGTCCCTCCACCCACCCAGAGTCACTGACCGGGCTAAACTGTTGGGTATAAATGCAGGAGTAGCAAGATGGATTCAGCAGTGGCTGAATGGGAGAAGCCAGAGGGTAATGGTTGATGGCTGTTTGTCGGGTTGGAGGCAGGTGACTAGTGGGGTGCCTCAGGGATCTGTGTTGGGTCCTTTGTTGTTTGTCATGTACATCAATGATCTGGATGAAGGGGTGGTACATTGGATTGGTAAGTATGCAGATGATACCAAGATAGGGGGTGTTGTGGATAATGAAGAGGATTTCCAAAGTCTACAGAGTGATTTAGGCCATTTGGAAAAATGGGCTGAAAGATGGCAGATGGAGTTTAATGCTGATAAATGTGAGGTGTTACACCTTGGCAGGACAAATCAAAATAGGACGTACATGATAAATGGTAGGGAATTGAAGAATACAGTTGAACAGAGGGATCTGGGAATAACCGTGCATAGTTCCTTGAAGGTGGAATCTCATATAGATAGGGTGGTAAAGAAAGCTTTTGGTATGCTAGCCTTTATAAATCAGAGCATTGAGTATAGAAGCTGGGATGTAATGTTAAAATCGTACAAGGCATTGGTGAGACCAAATCTGGAGTATGGTGTACAATTTTGGTCGCCCAATTATAGGAAGGATGTCAACAAAATAGAGAGAGTACAGAGGAGATTTACTAGAATGTTGCCTGGGTTTCAACAACTAAGTTACAGAGATAGGTTGAATAAGTTAGGTCTTTATTCTCTGGAGCGCTGAAGGTTAAGGGGGGACTTGATAGAGGTCTTTAAAATGATGAGAGGGATAGACAGAGTTGATGTGATCAAGCTTTTCCCTTTGAGAATAGGGAAGATTCAAACAAGAGGACATGACTTCAGAATTAAGGGACAGAAGTTTAGACGTAACATGATGGGGAACTTCTTTACTCAGAGAGTGGTAGCGGTGTGGAATGAGCTTCCAGTGGAAGTGGTGGCGGCAGGTTCGTTGGTATCATTTAAAAATAAATTGGATAGGCATATGGATGAGAAGGGAATGGAGGGTTATGGTATGAGTGCAGGCAGGTGGGACTAAGGGGAAAAAGTTGTTCGGCATGGACTTGTAGGGCCGAGATGGCCTGTTTCCGTGCTGTAATTGTTATATGGTTATATGGTTACAACCTTAATTCTGAAGAATTCCAAAGAGCACAGTTGTCAAAGTTCGTCTCTTAAAGAAAGCAGACAGCAACATAATTGTTAAAGGTAAACCAAAGCAATCTTTTAATCAATTTGCCAGACAGGTGACGAGATCTACAAAGAGCACACACGTTGCTCAGTGCTTCTCGGGCTCCACTCAAAGAACAAAGGAAAGTTAGAGTAATTATACATTTTCTTATCAATAAAACACACCTTCTAAATCTGAGTGAAAGATCTGTAGCCTAAGGGAAACAAGGGAGACTGGACCCATGTATTTGCAATGTCAGTCTTATTCTCAAATCTTGGCACAGCTTCAGTACAGATGCCCATTCCGGAAGGACAACTAACTCCATTTTGTTTTCAAATGACTTCCATCTTATTCAAATGACTTCCAGCTTCTTCCCGGCGGCTGTCACTCTACTCAACAACGTACCTCGGTGACTGCCAATCACCCCCCCCCCCGGACACTTATTATTATTTATTCAAATCATTTGCTATGTCGCTCTTCCAGGGAGATGCTAAATGCATTTCGTTGTCTCTGTATTGTACACTGACAATGACAATTAAAATTGAATCTGAATCTGAATCTTGGTTCCAGAATGGGCATCCGTCTGTGAACTAAAACAAGCTTGTAAGACTTGGATGAAACACACTACCTTGTCCTTAGCTGGGACAGGCAGTTCAGACAGATATCTAACATGATGCTGTGCCCAGACAATACATCTCTATGTTAATACATTGTTAATACATTGTATCAATGATTAGTATAAACCAAGCTTCTAAGATTTTCCCAGACTTTATTCTGCTGGGAAAATTCTCTTTTAAATTTGACTGCTTTCTGTTTTTCAGCAAATCTCCATTTTTAATTTACAGACCAAATTAAATTCTTTCACAGTGAGGTCAGGATAAACTTGCTTTATTTGTTACGTGAGGCACAAATGCATCAAGACATTCTTTAAAAACAAAAAACACTTTAAAATGCACATGAAGGAACTGCAGATGCTGTAAAATGGAAGGTAGATAAATATGTTGGAGAAACTCAGCGGGTGAGGCAGCATTTATGGAGCGAAGGAAATAGGCAACGTTTCGGATTGGAACCCTTCTTCAGACTGACGTGAGGGTGAGGGAGGCGGGAAGAAGAAAGGAAATGATTGTGCCAGTGGGCTGAGGGAGAGATGGGAAGGGGAGGAGAAAGTAGGGACTACCTGAAATTAGAGAACTCAATGTTCATACCACTGGGGTGCAAACTGCCAAAGCAAAATATGAGTTGCTGCTCCTCCAATTTATGGTTGTTCTCACACTGGCCATGGAGGAGGCCCAGGACAGAAAGGTAGGATTCGGAATGGTAGGGGGAGTTGAAGTGCTGAGCTTCGGGAGATCAGGTTGGTTTTTGCGAATCGAGTGGAGGTGTTTGGTGTGTGTGTGTGAGTGAGAGTGTGTGTGTGTGAGAGAGTGTGTGTTTGAGAGCAAGAGAGAGAGGGAGTTTGTGTGTGTGTGTGTGTGTGTGTGTGTGAGAGAGAGAGGTGGGGAGTGTTGTGTCTGATAGAGAGAGGGAGTGTGTGAGAGAGAGCCATAGAGAGAGGGAGTGTGTGTGCATGTGAGAGGGAGAGAGGGGGTGTGTAAGAGGGAGCGAGCGAGGGAGTGTGTGAGAGAGACAGGGAGAACGAGAGGGAGTGTGTGAGAGAGAAGAGGGGGCCACGAGAGTGTGAAGTGGAGATAATTTGTGTACGAGTGCAGGGGAGAGTGTGGGAAGAGGGGAGAGACGAATGTATATGTGCAGCTTTAAGGGACATTGGTCAGGTAGCATTTGGAGTATTGCATACAGTTCTGGTCACTCCATTACAGGACTGATGTGGAGGCTTTGGGGAAGGTGCAGAGATGGTTAACCAGAATGGTTTAAAAACAAGGAACTGCAGATGCTGTTTACAAAAAAGGACATAACATGCTGGAGTAACTCAGCGGGACAGGGAGCATCTTTCCTTCCAGCATTTTGTGTTTACCTAAACAGCGCCTATCCACGTGGCGGTGTGCCAGCAGGCTGGAGGAGCGGGCAAAGGCCTTGCCATAGAGAAAGCAGGTGAATGGGCGCTGGCCGGTGTAGACTCGCCGGTGCTCCTGCAGGTGGTCAAGGCGGGTGGGTCTCCAGCTGGCTCGGGTACCGCCAGGCCTTGCCACACACGTCGCACACATAACGCTTCTCCTTGTTGTGCCCCGTCATGTGGTCCTCCATCGAAGCTCAGCCCACACACCGAGCAGATGGGGGGGGGGGTCACGGCACCCTGGCCGCCCTCAATGGCTGCTCACGTCCCCTTCTCTCCGTCCACAGCAACGGCTCCTAATCCCTGCAGAAGGGGAACACAGAGGGTCAACAGGCTGGCAAACAGGACATTACTAGCACATATTGGGTGCATTTATGGCGGAGGAAACCGTTATATAATTCTGTGCGGCACAGTGGCGCAGCGGTACAGTTGCTGCCTCAACGCCAGAGACCCGAGTAGAATCCTGACCACGGGTGCTGTCTGTGTGGAGTCTGTACATTCTACCCTTGACCTGCGTGGGTTTTTACTCCGGGTGCTCCGGTTTCCTACAACATTTCAAAGACGTTCAGGGTTGTAGGTTAATCGGCCTCCGTAACATTATTAAATTGTCCCCAATGTGCGTAGGAAAGTGCTGGTGTACGGGGTGATCGCGGGCTGAAAGACCTGTTTCCGCGCTGCATCTCTAAACTAAACCAAAGAAGGGTCTCGACCCAAAATCTCACCCATTCATTCTTTCCACAGATGATGCCTGTCCCGCTGAGTTACTCCAGCACTTTGTGTCTATCTTCTCCACAGATGCTGCCTGACATGCTAAGTTACTCCAGGACTCTCTCTCTGTCTGTCTCTCTCTCTCTCTGTCCGTCTCTCTCTTTCTATCTGTTTCTGTCTTTCTCTCTCTCTCTGTCCCTCTCTTATCTCTCTCTTCGTAACTGTCTCTTTCTCTATCTCAGTATCTCTCTCTCTGTCTCTCCCTCTGTCTCTCTCTCTATCTATATCTCTCACTGTCTCGCTCTCTCTCTCTGTCTCCCCCCCTCTCTCTCTGTCTCTCTCCGTCTCTCTCTCTCTGTCTCTCTCTGTTTCTCTGTCGCTCTCTCTGTCTGTCTCTCTCTCTGTCCCTCCCTCTCTCTCCCTCTCTCACTCCCTCTCTCTGCACCTGTCTCTCTCTCTAACTCTCTGTCTCTCTCTATCTATTTCCCCTCTCTCTATCTCTCCCTATGTGTCTCTCTCCGTCTCTGTATCTCTTTCTATGTCACTCTCTCTGTCTCTCTCTCTGGCACTCTTTGTCTGTCTCACTATCTCTCTCTCGCTCTGTCTCTCCCACTCTCCTTGTCTCTCTCACTGTCTCTGTCTTTTCCCCCTCTCTCTGTCTCTCTGTCTCCTTCTCTGTCTCTCTCTCTTTCTGTCTCTCTTCTTTCTCCGCCTCTCTGTCTCTCTCTGTCATTGTATCTGTCTATCTGTTTCTTTATTTTTCTATCTCTCTCTCTCTCTCTCTCC